>NC_068994.1:25668268-25671286 GCF_001194135.2 Octopus bimaculoides
AGTTGAATGAGAGAAGACAAGCGAACAGTTGAAAAGGAAGCATATAGAAAACATGGAAGGTTAAAAAATGGAAAATGGAAAAGTAAAGGGTAAAAGAAGCATCCTCCTTAGACCTTAAATTATATGGCCAGAGAGATTATCAGGTTAATCAGGTATAGGCAGAATTTTCCAATTCTTCAAAATGTATTTAGACATATATTTACAACCACTGGAAATTTCAGACTTAGAGTTCAGTAGTGAGTAAAAGGGTCTTAGATCTGAAAAGGATCTGAGCTCTTTCGGCTAAACATAATTTACATTTATTGATCTATTAACATAGGGTATGAAGTTTTCAATTATTTTCCGCTTAATCACGTGGTGTTGCATTAGATTTCAAACTCCATATGTGGCAAGCCAACTTAGTAGCTTTGCTTTTGTTCTTATGTCAGGAGGATATGTGATTGACATAGCAATTTTTAAATTCTCTTTCAGAGTATAGGTCTTATATGTTGTATTATCATCTAGCATTGCAGTAACTTCTGCCTCATATATGACAGATTTAATCATACATTGTTGGTCAAGTGGACTGGATTCTGGGTTTTGACAGTTATAACTGGATTTAGACTCTTGGTATTAATTTTGTGTAATGATACTCTTTGTATTGGGGCAGCAGCTAGATAATTTCACAAAACGCTTATTAAATATTTTCTTGTATCTGCGAGTTACTGGAAAGCGTTTGTCTTGGAGAGACAGGAATCTTTTACCTAAGTTGGTTTTATATTAAGGGAAAAGGGAGGGACAGACCAAATAATTTTCCTATTATTCTGATTAATATTAGAAGGGTTATGTATTACTTATCTTTGAAGCCACTAGATCTCATACTATTATTCTAATTAATATTAGAGGGATTATATATTAATATATCTTTGAAACTACTATTGGCTAGGGCATTTAAGGAGGATAACTCTTTTACCTTTTTCTGATTTTTACTTTTTTGTTTACTATTTTCCATTTTCCGTTTTTTAACCTTCCTCATTTTCGGTATGTTTCCTTAACTTTTCACGTTTCTTCTCTCATTCAATTTTTAGTTCATTATGATATCTGGTTTGTGCCTGATGAATATGTTTGAGGTATTTCTCAGCATATGAAACCATTAGTAGCACATAAAAATATGTATTGTGCCTATTAAATAATATTTATCTCTCACCAGATGGAGTACTTTTTTGTTGATTTTACCATTACGAAACAGTACATTATTTATTTACTTTCGGGACCTATGACTATTTTGCAGAATTAATGGTAAATTTATTTGGTTATTTCTGAAAACTTTATCCAAAAAATCCGAAAGCATAGCCTGTGCTGTGTCTGTATCAGAAGATAGTCGCTCATCTTCTAATCATTGAAAATTGAAGGAAATTGGAATACGATAATTACTTAATGCACTTTATATATATACTTTATACACATTGAACTGCAAAAGAAATGCAAGGTGTGTGTGACTGTGAAATATGTTTTCATTTCATTATGTCAGAGATAAATTTTGATAAATCTGATGAAATCAAATTCTTGGATGTACTTCAACCACAGTCTATGGGTTGTTGTCATGTATTCTGGTAGTGGGTGGATCCAGCATATTGAGATTGTAGGGCGTGACATGTTCAATACCACGTATGCCCTCCTTGAGTGTTCAAAACGGCTATACACCCTCCGTACATGAAGTGCATGAGGCAGTTCACAAAATCCATTGGCACCTGTGCCCACACCCTTAAGAAAGCTGCCTCCAGTTCCACACAAGTTGTCATCCTTGGGACCACCTGGTTCAGTCGTCTCTGGATTTCATCCCACAGGTGTTCAACTGGGTTCAAATCTGGGCTGTGAGCTGACCATGGCATGGTTCTGACATTTTGCTGACGCTGGAAGTCGATGGTGACCCTAGCCATGTGGGATGGAGCATTGTCCTGCTGGAATATGTGGCTATGGTGATACACGAAGAAGGGCATGTTGTGAGGTCTTAGGATCTGGTCAACATAGCACTGCACTGTGATGCCATTCCCTCTGCCTGCACCAACATTTTGGAACACATGGGGCCCAATTCTCTGATTCAGGCCTGTAGAACCCCAAACCATGATGCTTTGGCCACCCCACGTGTCTCTCTGTAGTGTTCACTCCTCCTACGCCACACCCCCACTCTGCCATCCAAGGTGGAGACGCAGTACTGGCTCTTATTGGAGAAGACTATCAGCCTCCATTGTTGCTGCTGCCAATGTCGGTGCTGTGTAGCCCACTGTAGTCGTACCTGATGGTGGTAGGTAGTGAGGACAAGCATTCAAGCAGGACAACTGCAATGCAGATTTTTGGCAGTCAGTCAAAGTTGTACTGTATCGTCGCTGATGGGTTGCTGTCAAGTGCCAATGGCCTTGCAAGCTGTCATGCTGGCTGGTCTTAAGCGATCACGGAGGTGTTGCAGGTGGACGAAGAGGTCCTGTCTGGGTGTGGTCACCCGGAGGTGCCCTCTGCATGCATGGTCTGCAGTGCTGTTGTGTCGCTGTTGCCTGTGATAGATGGTGCTGACATGGACATTGCAAGCTTTCACAACAACCAGGGCATGCTTCCTTTCTTGCAATCGGCCGATAGCTTGTTCTCTCTGCACTGCTGACAATTGGGTTATACCTGATGCATCCAAATTACAAATGTCAGGAACACGTTTCAAGTTGATTTTTATACCCATAACCTCCACAAGATGCACGTGCATTTTGGTTTTCATGACAAGTCGTTTGCAACTGCCACCCATGGCATTCAACGCAGCTGCGTTTTGGTGTTTTGTTTCAGGGAAAGTTGAAAGATCACCTGCAATTTGGATCTCAGCTATAAACCAGCATGTATTGGAATATTTACACTTACATCCCCAAAATAAATTTTCAGAATTTTTCATATAAAAATGACATTTGAAAAAATTCCTCCCCATCTGTCTCCTCTCCGCCCCATTAGATGGAAACTGAAAGAAGCCCGTATATACATATGTGTGTGTGCTTTTGTGTC
>NC_068994.1:25675159-25676589 GCF_001194135.2 Octopus bimaculoides
TTCTCTCCTTCCTTTCCCGAGCGTCCAATAACACTATCCGTATCACGTCCTCACGTTGTTGTTTTTTTGTTATTGTTTTTTGTGTTTTTTGTGTTTTTTTTTAACTTATATATATATATATATATATATATATGTGCGGGGTCACCATGTTTTGATTGAATGAATTGATCCCAGTACTTACTTTCTTTAAGCCTGGTACTTATTCTATTGATCTGTTTTTGTCAAACTGCTAAATTTCAGGGATATAAACTGATCAACATTAGTTCGCAGGTGGACACACACTTTAACTCAACAGGATTCTTTCGGTTTCTGTCTGCCAAATCCACTTACAAGCATTTGGTTTGCCTGAGGCTGTGGTAGACCTGTCCAAGGTGCCATACATTGAGACTGAATCCAGAACCATGTGTTTGAGAAGTAAACTTCTTACAACACAGTCATGTCTGTGCCTGTTATTGAACATTTCTTATAATTGCTATCATTAATAAGTACAAGGTTGTTAACATTTATTATATTGAAATGGCTGTAGAAGAGAAAAAAAAAAAATGGAAGTTTTGAAATATCAAGGATATCGTTTGTTTTCTATCTCTGATCATCCAGCCATCCGTCTCATTATCATACATCATCATCATTTAATATCTGTTTTTCAGACTGGCATGGATTGGATGGTTTGGAAGGAGCTGGCACACCAGAGTGCTACAGTAAATTCCAACATCTGTTTTTGCAAGAATTCTATGTCTAATGCCAACCACTGTACAGAGTGTACTGGGTACTTTTCATATGCCACCAGTGCTAGTGAGGTTACCAAATAACTCAGAAACCAAAGCCTGCTCAACTGAGAAGGGAGTAGTATTAAGGGAGTTTGCTTTGGGATAACTGAAATGTAGTTATTGGTGAACATGGTGGAAGCACAGTCACTCATGAATAGTAGTTGGAAGGGAAGGTGGAGGAAGTTGGTGTGGGTCAGGGAGGTAATGGTGGCAGCAAACATATGAAGTTTGTGGATGGTGGGATGGACAGTGCCCAAGACAAGGTATGCATAAAATACATAAAGGTGGAAATTGTAGGAGCAGAAGTAATGAGGTCAGGGTTGCCATTGGTAACATGGGGGTGTACAAAGGAAAGGGGAGGTGGAAGGGCTGTTCATGTTGAGAATGTAAGAGAAAAGTATGTGGTTCCAGGATGGTTGAATGGTGGGAGTGATGAAATATGTGCAGTTCTACTCTCATAGTTATTGCAGTTAAGTGAATAGAGCTCGACTTAAGAGTGGTGGAGGGGGGACAGATTTGGTGCAGGGGCATTGACATAAGCGATATGATTTTAGGACCTCACATTTGCTTAATTGAACCAGTTTGCTTAGTTGAACTAATCATCTTGGTCCTTTGTTATCTCCTCAGTAAAGCTCAATCTCTGGAGGTCATTATTTTGTTAAT
>NC_068994.1:25678922-25684628 GCF_001194135.2 Octopus bimaculoides
AAAATATGCTTTGCAAATGCCCAAGGAACAATATGGTGTAACTTTTATTCAAAATGTTTACCTCGTGCCTTCACAACACTATGAAGTCTTTTTGGAAAGTCCTCTATAGCAGCACGCACAACATCTAAGGGTATTTTATCCCAGCACTTGGTCAATTTTTTCTTTATAGCTTCAATATTTTGGCAAGGAGTAGAGCAGGCATCATTCTCCAGAATTGACCACAAAGAATAATCAAGAGCGTTAAGATCAGGTGATGAGGGAGGCCATTCTTCTTTGCTGATCCAGGACGGACAGTTGTCTCTACACCACTGTTGTGTTAATCGAGACATGTGGCTCGTCACCCCATCTTGTTGGAATGTCCAAACTTCATCACCGTACACTGAATTGCACCATGGTATCAACGCGCCTTCCAGAATGTCCTCGATGTACCGTTCTTTGTTTATCTTGATTCCTTGAGGGACAAAAACAAGTGGAGTTTTCCCTCTTTCAGAAATGGCTGCCCAGACCATCACTGTATTGAGGCAATACCAGGTATTGCCTCAATACTTTTAGCAAGGATTCGGTCATTTTGATGATTGTGAGACTGTTGAACTGAGAATAACTTTTCATCACTAAAGATGATGTTACGGAGCGTGCCATCTTTAATACAGTTCAACAAGAGACTGCTTCTGCCGAGTCTCTTTTCAATTGTGGGCGCAGAGAGAAGCTGTCTCTTTTGGAGTTTATAGGGTGACAACTTTAGGCCACTTTTGCATATCTTCCGCATAGTTCTTGGTGATGTTTGTGCTTCTTTTGTCATTGTCCTCATGGATCTTCTTGGATTTCGTCTGATTTTTTCCCTAACATTTTTGATGAGTTTAGGTGTTCTGGAGGTGCGGGGACGGCCTGATCTTTGTCTATCTTTGATCGAAGAAGTTTCCTGGTAACGATCAATCGTCCTTTTTATCAACATTCTGTTAATTTTGAGGTTTTTCCCTAACTTGAATATTGCTCTATGATGAATTTTCTCTTCCATTCAACAGACATTGCAACAAAATTTTAATATTTAGTTTCTGAAATACAAGAAAACATATAATAAACTATCATTTAACTCAAATAAATCATTAGAATACTTTGAATATTATTATGAAAAATAGTTTTGAACTTTTGTAACAGTATTTATGCCCCACCCCACCCTGTATATATATTATGTATGTTATAACTTTAAAATTAAAAATTTTTTCCCTTTGAATTGTGGTGTCTTCACAAAAGCTTTATTCTCAATCAACTGCACACACAATAACACACATGCACGTGTACACCCATGAACACACACACAAGCACATGCACACTAATATATGCATCCATATTCTGACACATACAAGTACTGATACATGCAGATGCACAAATATCAATTGTTGAACTGTTGAAAGTAAATGGAAATATGTTAGTGTGATCACTTAAGTCAGTAACTGCTTTAATATGAATGAAATATGTTATGATTAATCCTTATCATCATCATTGAAATGTATATTTCATTCTCTATCACAACTTCTACCACACACCATGCACTGTTACCACCACTACACACTTCCCAAAGCTATTACGACCTTCAGTACACCTCACTCATCACCATCACTTCTCTGAAAGAGGAAGCTGTATTGTGTGAACTTGTAAAATATTAATGTCAACAAATTTTGCTTTACTCTTAGCTGAGATGTCTACTTATATTTTTTTTAAATAATTCCCATACCAGGAAAGTCTTCTTTTGTACAGATCACATCTGATTTCTTTTATCTCTGTTTTCATTTGTGATCCATCATTCGCTAATATTACTCATCCACCAGAGCATCCTCACTTCATTTTTTTCTTATTGTTGCAAGTCTTCTACATTCAAGGCCTGTCTAGTGCTTGTTGGGATCTTTATAAGAAGAGCAAAACTCTTTGTTACCATCAAAGGTAAAAGCTCCCTGAATTTTTCCACTCTGTTCTTACTCTGGTTACTATGCTTTTGGAGCACTCACCTCTGCTTCCAGTTAGTTCCTGAGGTAAAACTATCAACAACTTCTAGTTATTCTTTTGAGCATTTGAGGAAGATTTTACACATTTTCATGTGTATAATCTTCTTGAAGAAACTGGCAAACAAGATCAATGGCTTTGATAGCAGAGCCCTGAGAACCATCAAATGATACCATCACATTTCCAACAAAGAACTGTGAGCATGCACAGATCAGCCTGTAGCCTCCCACCTCATAGCTATCTGTTGCATGTGCTAGAATGGACATTTCCTCCATCTCCTACTGAATCATCCTATCAGGGCTCATTTAATGCAGCAGCTGCAGTCTGGAAGAGACCATGTGGCAGGCCCCACACCAGATGGCTTGATGTGATTGGGGAAGATCTTCAAAGGCTTGATATCACCTTGAAGGATGCAGAGTAGCTGGTGTAGGACCACCAGCAATGGAGAGCACTGGTGGACTGGTCGGATCAATGCATGATAGCATCTCTGGGGTCACTAACCTGGGATCACTCTAGCCCCATCAAACGAGCATGAAGCAAGAAAGTATCTTTGCTTGTATAGCAGTTAACGATTCCAGCTGCCTTTGTATTCTTAATTGCTCTATCTCACATATAGATAGAATTGCTGGTCCTCCTTTGGATCTCCTTTGAGTAGATGCTCCTATGCAGCCATCTCATTCTGTAACATTACATGCAGAACACATGCAAACCGTTTGTGTTCTGCTTCTTCTCTTGCTAAGTATCCCTGATATCTAACTTCTATTCTAGCCATTTGTTATAGTTCCCAGTTATGTCCATTCTTCCAGATTTTTTCAAGTCTGTGTCTAAACTTTTAGAACTTTATCTGCACAATGTTGCTTCCATCTACCTGCAGCCTTCTTTTTTTTTCTTTTTCTACTCTAGGCACAAGACCCGAAATTTTTGGGGAAGGGGCCAGTCGATTTGATCGACCCCAGTATACAATTTATCGACCCTGAAAGGTTGAAAGGCAGAGTTTGACCTTGGCGGAATTTGAACTCAGAATGTAAAGACAGGTGAAATACCGCTAAGCATTTTGTCCGGCGTGCTAACATTTCTGCCATCTTCCGGCCTTCTCTTGGAGCCTTACTCTAGCCAGCGGTCTGGTCTGAAGCCTTTACCTGATATCCTATAGACTTATAACATAGACAACAACCAGTTGTCTGTTACAAGTCCCTATCTTATCCCCTGTAATATGCATCAACTTCTCTGAACATACAATTAAGGTCTCCTTCAGCTTCTATATATTGCTTGTCCATATTGTCATATCTAAGCTCAATAACTAATAAATTTTACTATAATTTTATATATTCTATCTACTTACTTAGAGTACATCAGGTTATGTGGAATATGTTCCTTATGATGAATTTGAAGAAAGTGATATTGAAGATCTTGAGGTGAGTATTTCACTGTTCTGTTGTGTATGTGTGTAGCCTGTTGTGTGTGCATGTTTATATA
This sequence comes from Octopus bimaculoides, assembly GCF_001194135.2. Lineage (NCBI taxonomy): Eukaryota > Metazoa > Mollusca > Cephalopoda > Octopoda > Octopodidae > Octopus > Octopus bimaculoides. Next base: position 25,682,397 of record NC_068994.1, read on the forward strand.
TATATGTGTGTGTGTGTGTGTGTGTATGCATATATATTATATGCATATGACACAGCGGTGAGCTGGCAGAAACGTTAGTAACGCCGAGTGAAATGCTCAGTGGTATTTCGTCTGTCGTTATGTTCTAAGTTCAATTTCCGCCGAGGTTGACTTGGCCTTTCATCCTTTCGGGGTTGATTAAATAAGTACCTGTTACGCACTGGGGTCGATGTAATTGATTTAATCCCTTTGCCTGTGCTTGTTTGTCCCCTCTATGTTTAGCCCCCTGTGGGCAATAAAGAAATAAATATATGCATAATGTGTGTGTGTACATAGATATGGGCATATATCTGTAAATAAAAAGGTTGGAAGGTATAGTTGAGTACACACGGTGTATGTTAAATAACATTATGAATGTCTTGTAGCTATCTGGTGTACTTTTTCATCAGGTACATATGACCGTTTAGTTGAAAATGGAGAAAGAAGAAATAGAGAATGCAGAATGCTGGGCTAATAGAAAGAATAGAAAAAAAAAATGGGACTGGAGATAGAAATTGGTAAAGAACCGATTACGCTAGCGAGGTAGATAGGGGTATGATTTCATTTCATTATCAGCATACTTGAATTATTGTAGTGGTTGCAGTAAATTATTATCACATTAGTGTATCTGTCACAGCAGATATACTTTTCTCCAATTTTTACCCATCTTGCAATTTTCATGAAATATTTGATTTTTTTTTATGCCAACTATATCAACAATATCCTTTTGAGAGCTTTTTACTTTTTAGAAGATATAGGGGTATGGTAGGGCAAAGGGTAGCATTAAGATAACTAACAAAATGAGGTGGTAAAGTCAATAAGAAGGATTTATTAGATGAAATGTGTGTCTTATATTATCCACATTTTACTTAAAAAAAAAACAACACATATCTAGAAAAATTTACTTGACAATAAGAACTATGATGCAGAAAATTCAAATGTTTGTAACTCGTATTTAGTCTTCAGACTTTGATTTAATACAGTTAACTCACGCTACTTCTTTTGAAGGTCCTTCTTCCACATATCTTGTGGAATGTCCTCTTACTCTGCACTTTTTGCACCCTGGTAGAGACTGTTTAATCACAGATCAACCATTTAAAGTATCTCTCAAACTCTCAATCTGGTATATCTTTCTCCTTAAATGTGTCTTGAATCTTCTGAACAATTTGGTACCTACTTCCAAACCAGATTCATCACACTGATCAAGTCCATTGCTCTCATTAACCTAGTAATTTGTGCATGTAATGCTGACCTGATTTAGGTCTGTTCAAAGAAATAGATAAAACCAGTATAAATGCTTTGGTAATGCTAACATTGATCTGAACTTTGTTATTAAGGGTTCTCAGAATAATGGCTAACTGAGTGCCAAAAAATTTGAATATCCTCTTATCAGCTTGTTTCATTCTTTAACCTTTTAGCATTCAGATTACTGTCAAAAGTAATGCTTATGTATTCAAATTATTTTGAATTAATCATGCATTATCTTGTAGGCTTCACAATTTTGATGAGGTAACTGTTAACTTTTCGAAATGATAATTGTGGATTGGTGTGAGAGGCCAGATCTGGCCAGTTTGACCATAAAACAGGAATAATATTTTGGCTGGATATGACTAGTTTAAATGCTAAAGGGTTAAAACTTAATTTAATATGTACAAAACTACAGCATTATGAGCTCACAATATACTGGAATGATACTTCCAATGAGCTTTTCAACACTATCATAGCAATATTTTTGACCAAGATATGATAAAAAACAAAGATTATATTAGTCCAATAATTAAGATGTTGATCAATTTCTTATATTCTGTACATGAGTGTGTTTGGAAACCATTAATGAGAAATCAGCTCGATTTTTGCCTTAGAATTATTAGGAACTAGCAGAAATACCCAGCGTTGCCCGGGTTAAAGAGAATAATGAAATCTAAAAACGCCGTCTAGACTACGCATCATCTTTATATAGAGAGATGTATATACACACACGCACCCAAACACACGTATATATATGTATATCAATATAAATATATGAAAGTCAATGAAGTTTCGTAAAAGAAGGTGATCATGTACGTACTTTCTTGCTGTTGTGATTATAACACCTCGTTGTAAACAATGTTCCTCGTTTTCCCTTGTGGAGCATATACAAATAGGTTTTTTTTGCTGCCCACTCTTGAGCAGCCAACATACAGTTGTCCATGTGAGAAGCAGGGCTCTTCCAAG
>NC_068994.1:25686449-25687531 GCF_001194135.2 Octopus bimaculoides
TTTCTCTCTCTGTGAAAGTATCTGTCATTACAGTATCGAAATGTGATTGTTTCAGTTAGTGGAATAGTTTCATTTTTAAAGTGAAAGTATTTGACATGAGTGTTTTTGTTTCACTTTTGACACGTAATACTTCAATAGTGGAGGAGATATTATGTTGCCGTGTGCTCGAACTCTGCAAGAAGTTAAAAATTTTTTTTGACTAAAACACAACTGGAACCCTAAGTAAGGCATGTGTAAAATTTGAATGAAATTGGTTGCGTAGTTCTCGAGTTTTAGGGATTCACACAGACAGACAGACAGACAGACACACATTCTCATTTTTATATATATAGATTATACTTTTATGTGTTACGGTCAGGGAGTGAATACTATATCTTGTTTATAATGTTTTTGAATGTAAGTTATAACAATTATTATTATTTCTTAATTAAAAGCTATAATGATAATCTCGTCACTTATAACTTAATTATAAGTATTTATCACTAAGCATAACTCTTAATTCAGGCTGCGTAAATGTTATGATGAATTATACATACCAAGACGCTGAATGTGCTTTCAATACATGCATGTATGTTGAAGATACGGATTCGTATTCTTTTGACCGTTACATAAAAAAACAGTTTCATAAATACAGAAATAAGTTTAACAAGTTGAAAGAAACGAGAAGTAAAAGGAAATAAATTTCTACATTAATTTATTATGTACCAATGTTCTGCGCCGTGAGGACCAAAGACTCGAGGTATTTCGTGTTGCAAGACAGTGTAGGAGAGAGAATAGTGATGTCGTAGGAGAGAAATGTGTTCGCATGGATGATGGTACGCTTGCACTAAATGAGGCTGCAAAGAAAGAGGTCTGGAGATGCCACTACGATAGATTGCTTAATAAAGAGAATGAATGGGAGGAAGAGAGCCTGCCGTATGTCGACCCAATAGAGGGACCAGCTATCTGAGTTGATAGTACCAGGGTAGATAAAACAATTAAGAGTATGAAGACAGGGAAAGCCCCCGGCCCATCAGGAATCACTGCAGAGATGCTCAAAATATCTGGCAGTGTTGCTACAGTCTAGTCACCCGTATTACGAA
>NC_068994.1:25689377-25724238 GCF_001194135.2 Octopus bimaculoides
ATTAGGAAGGGCATCCAGCTGTAGAAACTCTACCAAATTTAGATTGGAGCCTGGTGTTGCCATCCGGTTTCACCAGTCCTCAGTCAAATCGTCCAACCCATGCTAGCATGGAAAGCGGACGTTAAACGATGATGATGATGATGATGATGATGATTAATAGAACAATTAGAAAGTAAAGTCATTTTGTCGTAGAGAATTACAACTTAAAATTTACACTAACTAATCTTTCATTCTAACTACTAGAGTTCACAACAATTCAATATTGTCGGATTTGAGTATTGAATGTGGCATAAATATTAGCCGATACTCAAGAGGGTGAATGTTGTGGATTTGAGTGACAGTCCAACGATCACTTGAGAGTGAGTGTTGTGGATTTGAGTGGCAGTCCAACGATCACTGGAGAGTTTCCCGAAAAATCAGGGTTTTTATAACTGCACATACACAAATTCTAGAACCGTACTTTGTGAAAGATTTCTTAAATGAAAGTTCAGAATTCATGTATGGGCAGTAATTTTTAACAATGAGAAATCAATAATTTCTCCTGTTCGGGCAAACGAACCTATGTTCTCTCTCAGCCTCTTATGAGTTTGCTACAATACCAATATTGAATCATCATCATCCAGTACAAATAAAATTTAAGCCCAAATTTATTTCAGAAGTCCCGTTCTGCAAAACTTACAATAAGCTTTTCATTTCAACATTCTGTTTGCAGTTTAATGGTACCATTTGAGTATTCTTTTTGTAAAAATTGCTACAAATGACTTCAACCATCCTATCACAACATTCTTCTTTCAAAATTACCGAAGAGATGCATTGAATTTCTTTCGCTTACAAAGATTAATATATACATCAGAGTTTGTAATTTTCTTCCTTCCTGTATGGGCAGGCCTGTTTTATTACTTTATAGAAAATAAGGGTAGAGGAACATTGCAAAGCAGTGACACGAGGAGGTATTGATAAATCGGGTATAGCTGATCATGTATGGAAAAATGGAGACCACCTCCCCCTGTGGGATGAAGTTGAAATAATAGACAAAAACTAAAAGAAGCAGCACATATGCTAGGACACAGCAACCTCCTAAGCAGACCAAGTGCAGATATGAACAGCATTTGGGAACTGGTATTAAGGAAGGATAGGAAAATATTAAATTTATAAGCCCTAAAATTCACACCATAATTGCTCACGGGGATATGGCGTAGTGGTTAAGAGCATGGGCTACTAACCCCAAGATTCCGAGTTCGATTTCAGGCAGTGACCTGAATAATAATGATAAATACCTTAAGAATTAGAACCCGGGTTCGAAATTTCCTCAAGACACCTGATGAAGGTTTGTTGTTAACACAACGTTTTGGCTATCAGCTAAAACGTTGTGTTAACAACAAACTAGATGAGGACAAATATCCACAAAATGTAAATAAAGGACATTTAGAGGGCAAAAGTGGATTCTTGACAAATTTTCAGTCAAAAAAAAACAGGTACCCATACTCTGCATGTCCACTTTTTGTAAGAATGCCCAAATCATTTGCAAAAGTCTATGAAAAGCCTTTTGCCCACTGTGCATGGATGTATTGTAAGAGTGCTGTAATACTGCAATAGTCCTGGATGCATCTATACAACTAGCCTACAACTCCACTAATAGCAAGGTTCTAGCAAAGCTCAGAGAGATGCAGATTCCTGGTTCAGCAACAAGATGGATGAGATACGGAGGTATGCTGACAGTTAGAACTCCAAGCACTTCTACAATGCTCTAAAAACCATCTATGGGCTACTGTCCTCCAGAACATCACCACTGCTCAGTGCTGATGGGATCACTCTCCTCATTGACAAAAATGCAATCCTGAAAAGTTGGGCAGAGCATTTCAGCAACATCCTGAACAAACCTCCCTGAGGCCATTGCTCGTGTGCCCCAAGTTGATATCAACATATCTCTGGCAGAGATGGTCTTTACATCCACACAAGCCATCAGTCATGAGGAGCTTTGGAAGATCATGGGAAAGTTTGACTGCCTGGACAAATTCATCAGCATGGTGTGTCAGTTTTTACAACCACATGGTCACTTAAGTGATGGACAATGGAGGCTCTTCTGATGCATTCCCAGTCACTAACGGACTCAAACAGAGCTGTTGCTTGCACCTCTGCTGTTCAGCATGATGTTCTCAGCCATGTTGTTGGATGCTTTCTGCAATATTGACAAAACCAACATTAACGCCAGATTTAGGACTGATGGCAGACACTTCAACCTACTGAGACTACCGGCCAAGACTTAAGGTGAAAGAGGACTTAGTGTGTGACTTACTGTTAGCAGATAACTGTGCACTCAATGCTGTCACAGTCATTCAAATGCAGCAGAGCATGAACTGCTTATCCACTGCCTGCAACAATTTTAGCCTCACAATCAGAAGACAGAGGTCATGCACCAACCTGCCCTGCAAAAGCAGTATCTGGAACCAACTGTCACTGTCAAAGGGGAAACCCTGAATGTTGTTGATAAGTTTACACACTCCAGTAGCATACTCTCCAAATCTGTGAACATTGATGATGAAGTTGATGCATTGCAAAGAGAAGCTCAGCATTCGGGCAGCTATGTGAATCAGCGTGGTAGAGGAGAGGCATTAAATGGCCACTAATTTAAAGGTGTACCAACCTTTAGTTTTAGTGCCTACACTACTGTATGCCTGTGAGACATGGACAGTTTATGAACGCATCACCAAATGGTTAAATCTCTTTCACATGAACTGCCTGAGAAAACTGTTGAAAATCACCTGGAAAGACAAGGTTCAAGACACTGAGGTCCTCTCCTGAGCTGATCTGACAAGTATTTACCCAATACATTGCTGAGGTAAGTGTTGGTCAGGTGGGCAAGCCACCTTGTTCAAATGCCTGACACATGACTCCCCCAAAGACTGTTTTACAGTGAACTGGCAGAAGGAAAGTGCACTCAAGGCGGATAGAAAAAGTACTTCAAAGATACACTTAAAGCCTTGTCAAAGTGCTTTGAGATCAGCCCCAACACTTGGGAAATGCAAGCACAAGACTGCCCTGCGTGGTGAAGCTGCACCAACAGAAGTGTCACTTCTTATGAACAGAACAAGATTGCTGGAGCACAAAGAAAATGTGAGCTGTGTAAGTCCATAGCCAACTTCTGGTGTTCAGTCCCAGCAAACCACCAGTGCCTGACCTGCATCCGAACATGCATCAGGCTGATCAGCCACAACCAGACACACAATGACCTGTCTCCCATGTGATGTTCTTGGTCATCATTGATGGATGAACATTATTATTATATATATATATATGTTCTTGTCGATGTGTGCATGTGTCTGTGCACTTGTACTTGTAAGTTTATGCTGACTGTGTATATGTATGCATGAGTTGGTTTGTATATAGTTTTATGCCCTTTGTAGTGGATGTGTATCTATGTCATGGGTCAGGGAACTTTTTAACCAATTACCCCAAAATATATTTATTAATGTTGACATTACCTCCTTAATTTGAAAGGAAGAAAATCATAAATTCTTTGAATTCAAAAGATTTATTGAATCTATTTGTTTGGACACCATGGAGAATTTGTTTCCTCATTGCTTGCAGATCAATTAAAAACGAGAAATTGTCAGCAATGCTCCTATACACAATAGCTCTTCTGTCTTAATTTGAGTGAAGAGCATCAATTATAAGGATAAATGAATGTATCCTAAAATTATCTCTTGGAGAAATTTCATCGAAAGCCTCAGTTGTCCTGCCATCATTGTGTTGTTGTTTTCATACTCTATGCCTTCTTTGGAGAGTTTGGTACTCTACATCAGGTAGAGTAGTTTTTGCTTGCTCCTTAATGCACTTTGAAGGACATTACTTACTTTGTGAAACTGATCAAGCAAACCTGTCCATGAACACAAATTCTTCCATTTTCAGCAAAAGATTTTGAACTTTTCATCTCGTATCATCCTTTTCAGTGTCATCATCATGAATGTGACAGTGCTTCAAGAATGTGAGCATAACTTTCACTGATGGCTGTTGTAGCTTGGTTGTAGTTATCTGACATAAGATGACTTCCAATCTTGTGCCAGATAACTGTTGCAGAGCTTTTGGCTCTGGTGACAAGAAGCTTTTCAACACTGCCCACCCTCTTGTAGTGGCTGAGAAAAAGCAAAAAAGTTCATTGACAACACCAAAGAAATTCACTGCATCCAGGCAAGAATCAACTGTAGCTCTTCCAATCAGTACAGGGAATCGACTGATACTCTAAAATACCCTGCTTCTTTGATTTCTTGCACTATTTTGTCAAGAACTTTTTTATCCATTAGCTGGATAACTTCTTCACATATAGTTTTAGATAGGTATGATGAATGGCCAGATCCTTTATTTCCATACTAATTTATGTGGGTACATAAGAATGGATCAAATTTGGCAAATCAATTCCAGCAAACTGCTGAAGTACATGCTTCCAGTAATCCTGTTCTGCTTTGATTTGCTCATCAAGATTTATTGTAAACATCTGACCATAATTTCTTGTTAAGTAGGTCAACAAAGAGTCCATATGACTTTTTGAATTTTCATGGGTCTTAATAATTTGAGGATGCGACCAGTTACCAAATCCTGAAGAAGCTAGAGCTGTAGTTGAAGAAACATTCTCAGAGAATTTTGAGAAAAGTTTGCACACAAAGCAGTAGATTTTTCCTTTTGTTGAGGAATATACTAGCCATTCCTGAGGGTAGGTTTCTCCATTTATTTTAGTGGAGAAGAATAAACTTCTTGAGCATGAATGAGTTTGGTTTTTGTAGGTTTGCTTTGAAGTTGTGAAAGGTCCATCCCAGTGTTGACATTGCAAAGGACCTTTCTAAATTCAGTATGAAATTTCTTCATTGCTCAATGTGGTCCATAAACCTACATCATTTTTGACAATGAAATCAATACTTGGAGTTACTTACAAATATTCCTGGGTGTCACTGTTCCTGGGTGCCAAATAATGCATCTGAATCTTCTGTATTTGCTGTTGAACTTGTTTGTTCCAGGTAAGCAAAATCAAATGATGTGATTGGCTTTAGATGTTTGATTATATCTTTTTGTTCTTTTCAATGTTTTCTTTTACTTGCACCACTCTCATGACACCTACTCATTATTACAATCAAAGAACTGGAGAAGAATATCAGTTGGTTAGATTCAATTCTAGGAACTTTAATAATACAAATTTAAAATCAATATGTAATAAATTAACAAAAGAAATCAGTTATATAATATCAAAAATTAAAACTGAAAGTTGGAAAAAAGTTTGGAACTAGACTAAACTTATAAAAAATACTAAAAAAAACTGATATACACAAACACTCCTATACAACATAACAAACATACTGCATATGCTTCACAGCAAAAAGCCAACTTAAGGTGTGTTCACATTATAGGATTTTTTTACATTGCAAATACTAAATACTAAATAAATGATGAATACTAAACTGTGAAGATATAAAAACTTTCTTACCGTTATCCTAAAAAACTGACAAACTTAGAGATCAGTCTTCTGAAAATATGGAGTCAACTTGTTGCTAAGAACAGAATGATTTCTTGTGTAAAATCTCTTTCTCTCTCCTATATATATATATATATATATATATATATATATATATATATATATATATACACACACACACACACACACACACACACACCCATGTATACATATACATACATGTGTATGTGTGTGTGCATAGATAGCTAGACAGACAAATAGATAAGCATATGTACATATGTATGCATGCACACACATGTATATATATATAAGTATATTTATTGTACTAGGATCTTCAATAAATATTCTGGGGGGGGGGCAGTGAACTGTGCACTTCAATAAAAATGCCAAATATGTGTGGGACACACACACTGTGGTTACTTTGGGTAGCAGTGATCAACTGCCTACTCTGTTCTTTCATACTAATGCCAAGAATATGTGTGTATATATTCTTTTAATTTTGTTGCTGCTGTTCTTGGCATCATTTTTGTTGTTGTTGTTGACATTGCTTTTTCTCAGTATTATTTCTTTCATCTTTGTACGGAATTTCTTTGGGAATTTTATGACTAGCTTCATAGATATATGTTTTGGGTTTTTTTACATTATTTTTTCTTCTTATTTTGAAAAGTAAAGTAGTAAAAGTAGTAAGGACAGGATTTCTAGGAACATTTTTCACAGTATTTTACGAAAAGCATTTGAACATTTAACATTTGAAAAATTCATTGTAGAAAATTTTCTGGTTGCTGGGCCCTGTGCATAAGCACACCTAATGAGTTCTCATTAACACCTAAGAGTTTCATTTTTACTTCACTTGGGATAATTTATCCCAGTTCGCCACTGCCCCTAATTTAAACCCTACTGACCTTTCTTCTATCAGTTTCCTGGTCTTCCTTTGACAATTTTATTAGCTTTTTTTCTTTTGGTCTCTTTCTCCACTCTCTCTTTCTCTCACATATTGGTTTTGAAAGAGGCATAATGTTTTTGTTTTTTTTTGCTTCTTTGATGTGGTGCTTTGTCTATTTATGTGACCTATGATCATTTGCATAACAGGAAACAGTGTGCATATCTGGAGCTTTATCATATATTGTTGTATTTCTGGCAGGACACTTATGAGTTAAAATGTATGATCACATAATGATTCTACTAGTTATTTTGGCATTTTAAGTATCACACCTGTTTTCTGCTTATTATTTATATGTGTGTGTACATGTACAACAAAGTTCCAGTGTATTGAGAGAAAAGTAAGGCATAAGAAGAATTAAATGTAGTGCACAAGAGAGAAGACTGTACTGGTTTGGTCATGTGATATGTATGGTCAAGGACAGTTGCACGAAGTGACAATCAGTTAGAGTGGATGGTATTAGTGGAAGAAAGAGACCAAAGAATTCTAGATTTTACCCATTTACATTGCGAACTAGAAACCTCAATGTAGTGGCTCAAATTGTTAGGAATAGCAGTCAATTCTCTCTCAATGTTAGCACTTTAAATAAAGGGGGATACATTAGACAATGTAGTTCCTAATATGCATATTAATGTAATCACAAATATTTTAACACTTCCACTCACCATCAGAAATTACTTCACAGCTTCAGTAATTACAGATTTATTGGTCAGTGAGATCTGTAATTAAATATTCTAAGATTTGAGTGAAATGCTTCACATACACATACACACATATATATACAGGATAAGGTTTAGTTTGTTCAAGTACCTTAGATGTGAGACCCTAAAATGTGAGAGGAATACATGAATATTGTTTTGTAGAATAGTCCAACCCATGTTTATATGGGAAGTCATTAAATTTGATAATGATAGTAGGGTGGAGGTATTGATCAGTGGTTACATGTATGCACAGATATACAGGAAAATGATTTTTAAAAAAAACTAATTCCTACTTCAGTGTTAACAATTTCAAGAAAACATAGTTGGGGAAGCTGAAGAATATTGGATGTGGTAAAGGGAAAAGGAATAAGTCGACACCATGGTGGTTAACTGTCATTTGGACAGGCAACAATCTAATCTTCTAGTTTATTTTCTAATTAGAGAGGGCTGGAGATAATAATCCTATCACAAACACACTGAACTTTCTATTGTCAACATACTTCCCACTACTTAAATCCCTACTCAGACACATTCTTATATGCATCACTACTTAGAGACCATGACTAAAATAATCTTTAAGATAAGATAGATAGAGCAATTTCAGATCAAGAGGATAATACCAGCGCCATTTCCACTCCTACCCCTCTTAACAACAACTACAATCATTCACCAGCACTTCTACCACCATCACCACTTCTACAAACAGTTAAATGTAGTGGTAGTAATAGAGAGGTCAACAGTGGCTACTAATTAATCATGAGAACAGTTTAATTAGGGGAGTTGGGAAGGGGAAAGAGATGAGACTTGATGCCCTTTAGCTCATCCTGTAGGTCAGGTCAATGAAGTTGACCCCATCTTCCTTGAAATATGTCTTAGGGAAAATAGTTTCTCTTCCTAAGAATACACCTACTCCCTCCTTCCCCTCAACCTATTTCTCTACTTTTATCTTCACCATTTTAAAATCCAGTTTTTCATGCTTGCATGGATCAGATAGAATTTTTTGAAGCAGATATTCTATGGCAAACTTCACCTGTTTCCAAGCAAGGTAATATTTCCCATGACCAGATAGGTTTTCTCAGAAGATGAGAAATGAAGGGAACCTCCTCTATGACTGTGTCACTTGTTTACTACTGTTGCACATTGTCACAATTGTTTTTCTTTTAGTTTAGCTGTCCTTCAATCTCTTTTTTTTTCTCTCTCTCTCTCTATTATGCATACATAAATGGAGCATAAAAGTGTGTGTGTATTATTACTATTTTACTCTCCTCACCCCTTTCTGTACTTTAAGTCAACACCAACCTTCCCTTACTTTCTCCAAACTCATATGTATCATCTGTCTCCCCTCCATCTTTGTTGTTCACCATTCACTACATCCACCCTTCAACATTACCTGATCTCTAGTCATCACCTACTCATCCCTACCTTCCTTCCAATATATTTATCATTTACCACCCTCAGGCAGAATTTAAACTTGCAATGTAAAGAGTCAGGGGAGGCTAGTTGGTTATACTGACTCCAGTGCTCAACTGGTACTTATTTCATTGACTCAGAAAGGATGAAAGGCAAAAATATGCAAGTTTCTCACAATTCACTACATGCATCACCTAAAGGTAGTTGTAGACAGACTATAGCATCTCACAAAAGGATGGTGGATATAGACAGGCACAGCTACAACTGTCTCTAAAGACAGTGACTATGGTGTTAGGCACCTGTCTAAAGAATACTTATGACTGGATGCTTGAACTTGCTTGAAAGCATGAAAGTACCAAGAAATTTCACTCAATATCAGATGAAGCAAAGAAATGTGTTAAGGAATCAAAGATGGCCAAAGATAAAACACGAACTCATGGTGAAAGCAAAACAAATAAAAAGTACAAGCCAAATCAAATGGAATCTTGGAGCTGCATAATAGACAAAAGAGTAAGGCATTACATAGTAACCACCCTTCAAGAACTTATGATCCTGATGTTCATGCAAATATGACCCATCAGTGGCTGTCTACATCTGAACTTAAATCAGACACAGAGGGCTCCCACTTTTGTAGTACAACAAGAGAAACAATGGACCATCTCATCTCTTGCTACTCTATCTTAGCTTCACTTGAGTATATTTATTACCATGATAGACTTAGTCAGTATTTGCATTAGATCTTATGCTGTCAGTCTGGACTGCCATGTGAGAATTTGTGGGAACATAATCCTGCCAAAATAGTAGAAAATAAGGCATCTTTGGAACTTTAGTCTTCAAATTCGTAAAGCTATTCAATGTGGGGAAAAAATCACATTAGCAAAACATGTTTGCTCATAGATATGTGAATCCCAGCAAATTGCAACATCTCTGGCGAAGCATTTGAAAAGTTAAGTACATACAAGGACCTTGAAACAGGTTTCTAAGAATGACAACTGAGAGCTTTGGGGGATAATACTAAATGGTGTTCTTAAAATACCAGGGAACAAAAGTATCAGAACTACAAAGACTGATCTTGTGGGTACAGCCTACATCTTAAGAAAAGCATTTTCAATTCGAACATATTTGAATTTATTAAAATCTTTCAAAATTGTAAATCTTAAACTTGGAAGAAAATCTTGATTCTCAGTATTTAGTTTCTTTTTCTTGAAATATACATTCTCATTAATAATTCCTGCAGTAAAGCATCTAACTTGCTGTTTCTTGAGGTCTGTGGGTGAGCAGCTCATTTAAAACAAAGCAACAACAACAACAATAATAATAAAAATAATAATGATAATAATAATAATAATAATAATAATTATTATTATTATATGCACTGATGCAGTATCAGGTACTGGCTCACATGGCTTATGATCTTAACTGATTGAAAGTGTTATCATGTACATGTTTTGTCATGGTATAAAAGATGGGCTACAGCAAATATTCTGCTCAATACCTCAGGCTTGCTTGTCAGTTGTTTGACCGTAACCAGTTGAGTATGTCCCTTGGTGGCTGATGATATGTGCATCTCTGATCACAAGCAGAAGTAATGGAGAAGCATCATAGTCATCTGTTGTGAGGAATTCTTTGGGGTTTGAATAAGTCACCTCTGGAAACATAGGTATTTTGTTCAACATCCATAAACAACCCTTTTTCAGGGACCTTTTGAGTGGGATTGGCTACTCAACCTGATAAAAATTCTAACTGGACCCCACCTGCAAAGTCATGCACTGTTTTTCTTGAGATGAGATCAACATGTTGTGCATATATGGTTGTGATGCAAGCATGGCTGTGGAGTCAGAGTCAGTAAAACTATACCGACTCCGACTCACAATATCTTTATTCTTTAATATAAACCAGTTATAACGTATAGGCCTATTCAGAGTACAAGTGTATGCAAATGCTTTATCAGATATGTAGACCACAATCACTTAATTACATAAAGAGGAGTCGGAGTCAGAATTGGAGTTGAAGATTTTTGTTTCGACTCCACAGCCCTGGATGCATGTGCCTGGTGTACCCTTATCAGATGGGTAGTCATGGTAGGTATACTAGGCTTCATATATTTTACCCTAGTGTTACTGATGGCATGCACTGTTCTCTCACTCAATAATAATAGTAAAAATAATAATTATTATAATAATTGATTATTGGTGTTTGGAAGGGTGTTCTAGTCAATTACTTCCTCCCCAGTACTCAATCCCAAAATGATGAGAGGTAGTCAATCTCAGTGGAATTTGAACTCAAAATGAAGAAGGGTGAAATGTCACTGAGAATTTACTGGCACATGGCCAACAATTTTAAGAGGAGGGTGTTAGTTGCTGTAACCCCAGTGTTCAACTAGTACTTATTTTATTGAGTACCAGAGGTAATCACTGATTGGCAATCATTTTGTTTGCTGAAAATATAAACAACAGCCAGCCGCTTGGCTAGGCTCAAAGGTCGAGGGTACTATATATAGTTATTTATGTTTATAGCATCATTGAAACAGTTGAGCTATTAGGAGAGTTTGAAAGAATTCTGTCATTACAAGAGATTTTGTGCTATACATATGGAAGCTTCTAGCAAGTCTGGCACCAAACTTGGCATTGCAATTTATACTTGTCCCTATGGTTCAGAGGATTTTTGGGACACTGGTGTTTCAACATGTGTCTTATCAATCAAGTTGAGCCTAGCCTAGCAGCTGACCTTTGTTTATACTTTCAGTGAACAAAGATGTTTGCTGATCGGTTCTTATGTCTGCCAATCAGTGTACCTCTGGCTGATCATACACAATGTCAAAACACTGGTGTCCCAGAATCCTCTGCACCTATGAGTTGAGTGTACTGAACACACTGCCATCATAAAAGAGAGACTTTTTCCTTGTATGTATATTACAGTGACTATCATATATGGCATCTGAACCTGCCTAGACACGTTAAAAATAAAATGTAAATGTACATATATGTATATATTTATAACACACACACACACACACACACACACACACACACACACACACACACATTGCATCACTGAAACAGTTGAGCACAATATACACAGTACTTTCAGACCTCAGTTTCACTAAGGTGGACAAGTCTTCTCAAGAGCCTCATATTGACATCTCAGTTGTTTGTCATCTTTGTGAAGCCCAACATCTTGATATCAGCCCTCTCCACTTCATCCTACATCTTCCTGGATCTCTTTCTTCCGTGAATTCCATCCATTTTAAGTGATTGGCACTTATTTATAGTTTTCTTCATTTAGGTTTTAGGATACAACTTCTACTGTGATTGATGGTCTTCTCAAGCACAGCCAATTGCTAATCCTGACTGTCCTTCTCTGAGATTACTCCTTTTCTTGTGTTTTCCTAGTTTTTTTTTTTTTTTTGTGTTGTTGCAAGTTTCATCCACTTAGAGCAATTGGCACTTCTTTATGCAGCTGTCCTCATCCTTATGTATCACAAGACCATACCATTGCTTGCACACTACATCTGATTTCTCTTATGCCTAATTTTACTCTTAACACCTTTGTACTTTGTTGTGCATACACACTAATGTTGCACATTCATCTTCACATGTCTTCTGCATTCAGGGACCATACCTCACTATCATGTGGTGTAGCTGTTCATACACAAGCATCATTCAATTTGCCTTTCACTCAGAGAGAGAGAGAGAGAGAGAGAGAGAGACCTTTTGTTGTCAACAGCAGTAGTAGATCTGTGAACTTACTCCATTTTATTCATATTCTAGCAACTATAGTTTCAGAACATCTTCCTCCACTACTAATTAGGTCACCTGGGTAACAGAAGCTATTTACAACCTCTTGGGAGCCTCTTCGATATTAAAAAAAAATCTAATTCTTTTGCACATCTGCTATATACAAACACTAGTTTATCTGTTAACCTTCCTGTGATTTCACTGATGTGTCCATAGCTTGCACTGTATGGAATTCATTCCAGCACTTTCCTACATGTTGAGCAATGGAAGCAGAGTCCTATCCATTTTCTTGCTAACAACTTAGGTGTTTGCTAGGTAAATCTTAAGGCTTTTTAAATGCAGGTTTTGCTTTCACTCCTGGAATTTCTTTTCCAAATCTGCTTCAGATTCTGTGATAAGAACAGGGCCATTAGCATATAGTAGTTCCCAAGAGGGGCTAGTCTCTGTTATGGCTTGGAGAACGATGATGAATAGTAGGTGACTGAGTATCGAGTCCTGGTGAACTCCTACTTGTACATTAAATTCATGTACTCGAGGCTTACTTTCACTCTATTGAAGTGTCTTTATACATTGCTTGTATGGCTCAAACAAGTCATTCATCTACTTTTAGCTTCCTTGGAGACCACAAGATCATGGAGCAAGGGTTTCTTTAGGTCAATGAATGCCAAGTACAATGGTGTACTATTAGCCAGATATTTATCATGTAGTCACCTTACTAAAAATATGGCATCCGTAGTACTCCTTTGTGGCACAAAGCCAAATTACATGTCATCTGGTCTTATTCTATTCCTAATCAATTGGGCTGTTAACTTCCCTCTAACTTTTATGACCTGGTTAAAGCAATTTGATACATCTGTACTTACTGAGATATATGTATATACGTCTATATGAAGGCTCACATCTTAGTGGTTAGGGTATTTGGCTCATGCTCATAAGGCTATGAATTTGGTTCCTGGCAGTGCATTGTATCCTCCAGGAAGACACTTTATTTTTTGTTGCTCCAATCTACTCAGCTGGCAAAAATGAGTTGTACCTGTCATGCTGAATCTACCTCAGAACAACATTAACCCTTTAGTGTTCAGATTAATTTGTCAAATGCAATGCTTATCTGTTCACATTAATTTTGATTTATTCAGGTTCAAGTGGGGTGTCCACAATATTTGCTTGTAACTTTGTTAATTTTCTACATACAGAATTGAAGTTTTGTAAATGGGTGCTTATATGCCAGTGGTTTATAATTACGTAATTTTAGCTGATCTTTCTGACTAAATTTGACTTTTATGGGCAGGTAAATTTAATTAACAGGTGTAAAAACAATAACATTTTGAATAAACACTAAAATTCATATACTTAATACATCTTACCTGTTTGATTTGTTACTAAAATTATCCCAGATGTCAACTGCCAACAATTTTACATTTTTCAAGATGAGGTACATTAATTTGAATTAATTAAAATACAGGTGTAATCGGTAAAAGATTTTATTCTTTTTCTATATTTCATTTAAACGTTTTCATTGAAAATAAAGTACAAAACTCTTTTATTAGTCAATATACCATTGGCTATGTACTTCTATACAATTTATTGAATTCATTTATGTAACGGAATGCATCTAATAAAAAAGTGTCATTAACAGGTGAGACAAAGGTGAATACAGGTGTGTATGTTACATACTGAAAATTAATATGTTTTTCTTAATTTCACATATTATTTATAATAAAGTGAAAAGGAATATACAAAATTATATAGTTATGACATATTTCTATCATGAAACTCTCCAAATCACCCTTTACACAAGAGCACTTTGCAAAAGGAACACATATACGAAGTCTCTATCTGATATCCTTTCGCAGTTTTTCTTTTTTGCAGTGAACACAGTCTGCAAACTTTTTTCCTCCCATTTATTTTTTCGACTTGATGGAAGTCAATATTTTCTCTGTTGACATCCACCTCAGTTAATTTTGCTCTTCTCCCAGTTCTGTGCTTTCTAGAAGAAAAGCCCTCACATAACTGAGATGCGATGTCAACCTGAAATTTCAAGTGGTAGTAGTCCTTTCATGGTGGAGGTACCTTGTGACTGTTTACGTATACAATATATGAATTTACTATATTTAAATCAACTAAACACCACAAAATGTACCTCCACTATTTCTTCCCAGGTCGACCAACTGGGTAATATGCCCAATATTGATTGGATTTATCAACCTCACCCATATATTTGTTATAAGTAATATTCACTAGGGGTCTCCTCTCAGCACCAACACCAGGTTGTTCATTAGAAGACAGAAATAAAATCTACCTTTTTTCTTTGAAAGCAGTAACAAAAAATTTTCTTTTTGCATCTGTAAAATGTCCCCTTGTTTTTTTAATTTTGTTTTAATTTCACAGCGTAAACATTTACAGTTTCTCATAACAATACTGCACGTGTAAGTACTTACACAGGGAAGATTTTCTGCCAAAGCTACTGAAGAAAAAAAAACGATCAAAATAGAGGTGTTGGTGCTGATGGTGAAGTGGTTCAGTAAGAGACCATACTACATCATGTCCCAATCCATATGGTCTGTTTCCATTATATTTTTTACCTGTGTAAACATTGAAGTTTACACAATGTCCAGTCTCTGATTCACAAACTTCTCATACCTTGATCCCCCATTTAGTGGGTTTGGCAGGCATGTACTACCGAAAATGTACTCTGCCCTTATAACCTATCATGGTTTCATCTACACAGATTTTTCCCAGGTAGATATACAGTTTTATAATTATTAACAAGTAAATCAATTACAGTACGTACTTCGTACAGGGGATTGTAGTTTGGGTCGTTTTTGCTGGGGGCATTAGCAAAATCAGTTAAATGTAAATACTCAGATATTTTCGAATACCTCGTCTTTGACATTATACTTGAGATATATGGCTCGCCATACCTTATATCAGGTCTCCAGTGGTTATACAGTCGAGGAAGCTGTTTAACACCAAGCATAATATTAATTGTGAAAAACGTTCTCATTTCCGCAGTATAAGTTGGCTGCCATAGTGGATCGTCTCTTCCACGAATAGAAATTAAATGTTGCGCATATTTGTTTGTTTCCTCCGCAACATTTTCAAAAACACTTTCTGGTAAAAACAAAAATAGATAGTCCAATGGTTGAGCGTCAGGAGGTGTTGTGTTGTGGACCAGTGTTTTCTGTGAAATCAGGAATAGCGATTGGTGTTGTAATCTTTGACCATGTTGCCATGTTTATGATATCATTTTCATCACTTTTGTTCTCAAAATCTTCCTCATCCTTTCGCAGTTTTTCACTAATATTGATATCAGATTCATCCGAAGACAAAATACTCTTGTTTTTATATTTTCTATATCGTCAAGAGTAAAACGTTCAAAGTTGGAATCGCTACTTGCTGATGCCATTTTTTTAACAACTAAGGTACACACTTCTCTTCAAACGTTGAAAAAACCATGTGGTCTAAACAATTTCATAAGTATTTATACTTGAATAAAGGCGGGAAAGGCTTCATCTCGCATTATCTCAAAGCTACGAGAATTCAATAACGTGATTTGTTTATTTCTTTAGCGATTTCGTAGAGCAGTCGGATACAGCCGGCTTGAACAAATAAAGGGCAATTAATTTTGGCCGGTTACGGCTGATTTGAACACTAAAGGGTTAAGGGTATGTGTGTCTGTGGTGCTCAACCACTTGCACATTAATTTCATGAGCAAGCTGTTCCATTGATTAAGTTAATTGGAACACTGGTTGTAACTGATGGAGTGTCGGGTCATATATCAGGTTGAGTAAAAGTAAGCAACGTTTTGAACCATGAAGAATTTGTACTGGACAGAGTTTTGAATTCTTTTTAAACATTTATTTGCAGTTGTCTGATTATATAGACATAGACTTGCCCAAGTACATCAATAAATTAGCATTAATATTTTTTTCACTGTTGTTACAATGATCTGAAATGGAACTGTCAAAGTGCGATATTCGAGCAATTTTGCTATTTAACTCCAAAAAAGGACGTACAGCAGTTTCAACTGCTCATGATATCAAGGAAAAGACCAGTGAATGGTCAGCTCGAAACAAACGATTTCGCAATGGAGACCTGAACCTTGAAGATCGTGAGCATAGTGGATGCCCATCCGTCATTGAGAAAGATCCGCATAAAACTATTTGAGTACTGGCAAAAGAACATCAAGTTAGAAAACTGCCTGCAACCATTTACATGTGATCAGAAAATGAGAAAATGTGCTGATATGAAATTTGCTCATCGCTTCTTTTCCGTAACCAGACCGATCCATTTCTCAACTGTATTGTAACTTGTGATGAAGAGTAGATTCTGTACAATAATAAAAAACATTCTTTGCAGTGGTTGGACCAAAATGAAGTACTGAAAGTCTTCGCTAAACTTGAAGGTTATGGTATACTGCTGGACTCATCCACTATAATTTATTAAAACCTGGAAAAACCATTACTACAGAAACATATTGCCATGAAATTGCCAAAATGAATGAAAAACTTCTACCTCTCTGTCCCAGACTGGTCAACAGAAGAGGGCTAGTCATTTTTCATGACAATGCTTGACCAAACATTTCACTAATGACCTTCTAGAAGTTGAGGGAACTTTGCTACGAAATTCTCCCCCCACCCCATCTTATTCCCCAGATTTTTCTCCTACTGACTACCACTTTTTCAAGCACCTTGATGGTTTCCTGCAAGAGAAGGAGTTCAAAGATCAAACTGGTGCTGAGAGTATGTTCAAAGAGTTTATCAGCCCCAGAACTCCAGATTTCTATGTTATCAGAATAAACAAACTTGTAACTTGGCAAAAATGTGTTGATTGTAATGGTACTTACTTTGATGAATAAAATTTCTGCATTGTTGAAATATATTGTGATGAATTTCATGTTTCAAAACATTACTTACTTTTTACTCAATCTGATACATACCAATGGTAGGTTCTTTAATTGCCATATGTGAGGTTGTTTTAGCTTTAATAAAATGGTATAAATTCGTCTCCTTTCTATCTCCTCTCTCTCTCTCTCCCCTGCTGAGGTTGCCATGGATGTATCTCCTTTACATCCATTTCTGCCCCCCTATTCATACTCTAACTTTTCATCTAACCTTCAATACTACTTCACCCTCATTTGGGAGGTCTTGCAATTTACTTGTTGACCTTACTGCTGCTGGTGCCACGTAAAAAGCACCCAGTGCACTCTGTTGGCATTAATAACAATATCCAGCCATAGAAACTATGCCAAAGCAGACTGTAGGGATTGGTGCAGTATTCTGAATTGCCAGCTCCTGTCAAACTGTCCAATCTTCAGAGATGTGAAATGATGATGATGATTCACACCATACCTAGAACCAGCTCTGAGTTGGATCTATGGTTTAAATTGGATTTGATACTTACACATCTACAGTATCTTACCAACACATGATACTTTTATGGTTCTTTTACCTCATTATGAATTTTATGTTATTGTACTTAACTATTTCTGGTGTCCTACATGTTGTTGTGCCTATATTTTAATGAATCCTATAACTAATCTATATAATGTATGTATGTACCTTTCTGTTTCCAGCTAAAGGCTGTTTTCATGTTGAGACTCTCTCTTTCTCCAGAACTGTTTCTAGTGAAGTAGCAAGTTGGATAGAGCTGCTCTTCTTTGTATTTTTTTTTTTGCCACAGTGTAAGTTCATCTGGTGCCTCAGGTTAAAATTGGTCGAAATGTCGTTTGAAAACAGTGACATTTACATCTTGCAGATCACAGACGTTGTTTGGCATGGAATTGGAAAGTTGTGGGCTTTACTCTTGGTGGAAAGGATGACATCTTTAGTACTATGCAGTAGCATCCAGCTTGGTGGTTGGTTAGCTTTCTTTCTCAGAGTTGGGAGCTAGACCTTCTATGATCTTCCATATATGTATATATATATATATAAAGATTGTCATACCGGCCATGACGAAGGGAAATAGCCCTGAAACTCGAGTCGCCTTTATATATATATATATATATTTATATTTATATATTTATATATTTGATCCTTTATATTGAACACTCAATATTTCATCTACATTCAATACTTTATTTCATGGTGCCATCCATTTTTATTTTATTTTATATTATATATTGTATATTATATTATATATTGTATATTCCATATTCTATACCCCACATTAGTTCTGCAGGAATATAAATAAAACATAAAAAACAGACAGTGTTGGAACTCTTTTAAGCAAAATAATATATATATATATATATATATATATATCTTTCGTGTTTTCTCTCTTGGGAATAGAGTCTCAGTTCTTTTAGCCTCTCCCAGAAGCTCTTCTGTTGTACTATGTCAATCTTTGTGTAGTGGTCACAGTTGGAAATAGTAATGTAAGCAACTGTGAACATGTCTTTCACAGGGGTAGCACAGCATCCTTTTTCCTTGTTCTAAATGATCCCAGAATCCAACCAGTCATTCATCTACACAATGTTGCTATCTTAGTAATGTGCACATGGAATAATATATCATTGCTCATGTGGATTCTGAGGTCATGCACTGACTTTTACTTCAGGATTGCATTACTTTCTGGTCCTGTTTATTCCAGTTGCAATCTGTTTATGGGCCTCTAGTAGAATGCTTAAAATTCTCAGCATTGTAATAGGATTGAACCCAATATCAAATGGTTGTGAACTTCTTAACCACTCAGCTTCGCTTGTGCCTATTAACCTTGTTATTTTGTCTTAATTGATCTTTTACAGGATCTCCGGTTAAGTGATTACAACTCAAGCAGTGATGAAGGGGATCTTGTTGCAAATGACAACAATGTGATGGGATTCTCATTAGCAACAAAAGACAAGAAACACAAGCAAGCAACAACAGAAGACCATTCTGCATCAAAGAAGAAGAAAATGTCAAAGAGACAACCAAAAGTGATGATTGAATATGAAACAGAGCTTGAACAACCTTCAACTTCCAAAGAGAAACTGAAGTATTGAGGGGTGTATTAGAGAGGGGGTGGACTACAGGAGTTGGATTTGGACAGTCTGTATTTTTGATGAGAGTTCTGTATGTGTGTTTTGTATGTATGTATGTGTTACGCTTCTACCTCAAGAGTATCAGTGAGGTGTGTGGGAGATGATTTACTGGATTATTTTCATGTAGGAGTGGGGAAGAATGAGTGAAATAAAGTGTGTTAATGTGGTGGGCATAGTTGGAGTGGAGTGTGTAAATGGGGAGGGGAGATAAGGCTGAATGGTGTGAATGAGAGGAGTTTAAGGGTTGATGCTGAGGTGAGGCAAAGTATGATGTGTAGTTTAAATGAAAAATAAAACTTGACTCTTTATCTGATGTTTATCTGTTTTGTTTAGCTCATGTCTAGCTAGAGTTGAATAATTCTACTTGCTTGAGTCTGGCTGAAAATTGAGTTGCACTCAAATTACTATTCTTACAACTGAGATTTATACTTGATATTGTCTCACATACATGTACAGAAGCATGTACATACATACATTATACACCATATCAAGAAACAGAAAGAGGGAGACATGTAGAGGTTGGAGCATAATGAGGTATCTGTTGGATGTTCAATGTCATCTTGTATGAAAAATGGAGCAGAAGTCAGTGGCTGTGTTTTAAAGTTATCAGTTGATGTATGGAAAAGTGGTATAATAAGTGCATATATTTGTCTATCTTTAAAAAAAAAATGTACAAGTAATGCTCACACAAGAATATACATCTTTCTATCTAGTTACAATCTCACCAGGTCATTGGAAAAATAAATACACAAGAATTTGTGTTATTTCTCTTATTTTTTTTCAGGCACATGCACGTTGCATGTATGGATGAGGAGTGATTCAGGGGTGGCTATGGTAAGTGGGGTGTGATAATAGATATGACAGGGCATGGAGCGTGATAACAGGTAAGAGATGTGTTAAGAAAGTATAGCAAGGGAGAGCAATGGCTGAAGGCACAGAAAGGAGATGATTGATGGAAATAATGTGGGTTGTGATGATAATAAGAAATAGAAGTGGTTCCTGGAATGGGGAGGTAACCGAAATGTAATATGTGCCTATTCTGTTCTCAGGTTATTGCAGTAGCTGAGTAGTGCCAAAGGTGAAGGTGCGTGGCTTAGTGGTTAGGATATCCAACTCACAATTGTAAGATCGTGAATTCGATTCCCAGGCGCTTTATTTCACGTTGCTCCCGTCCACTTAGCTGGCAAAAATGAGTTGTACCTATCATCCAAAGGGCCAGCTTTGTCACATTCTGTGTCACGTTGAATCTCCCTGAGAGCTACGTTAAGGGTATACGAGTGGGTACCCAAAAGTAACCGGAAACGTTCTCTGTAGTTCAGGCTTCTGTCGCTAGAAGCCACTTGATGCGACCCTCGGGCATCAGTCTGCCGACCGGTATCGTCTCGTTTAGTCCTACTGCCACGTGGTGCGTCTTTGTTTTGCAGTGCTTCTGCCCTGTCGTCGATTTTTAGGATGGCTGAAACGAAGGGACAGCGTGCTTCCATGAAATTCTGTTTTCTGCAGGGGAAAACGGCGGCCGAAACAATTGCCATGCATCAAAAAGCTTACAAGGACGCTGCCATGAGCAAAACATAAGTTTGCAAGTGGTTTCCACGCTTTAGGAATGGTCACTTGTCGCTTGTAGACCAACCTCGTTCAGGGTGACCGTCGACTCCCCCGAACGAATGAAAACACGAAAGTTCATGAACTATTCTTGGAGGACCGTGACTCAACAATTGACGAACTTGTTGAAATGACTGGTGTGTCTTGGAGATCCTGCCAACGAATTTTGAGCAAGGAAGAATTGCGAATTAAAAGAGTAGCAGCAAAATTTGTTCCTCGCTGGCTCACGGAAAATAAAAAGCAGTCACGACTGAATGCGTGTCGTGAACTGAAAGAAAAATTGGCAGTTGATCCTGACCTTTTTTTGGAGGTCATCACTGGTGATGAAAGCTGGTGCTACAAAATTTGTTGATGTGGAAGAGGTGAAAAAACAACGGAGGCGTTAAAAGGCATCACTTCGTAAGTGTTTCAGGACTGCGTCGAATAGAGGAAAATGCGTCTAGACCGATACATTGCTTCAAATGGAGAATACTTTAAAGGCGATAAAAGTGTAAACATGTAAAAGTAAATAGAATAATAATGTAAAATTCCGGTTTCTTTTGGGTACCCCTTCGTACGTGTCTGCGGAGTGCTCAGCCACTTGCTTGTTAATTTCACGAGCAGTCTGTTCTGTTGATCGAATCAACTGGAACCCTTATCGTAACCGACCGAATGAGTACCAGTACCATAGACAGAAAAGTGATGACTGTTAGGGATGAGATGTGAGTAAAATGCTTGACAAGGCAGAGAGAGGGGAGGTGGAAAAGCACCACATCCACAAGCATAACAAAGATGGTTCCAGAAAATATTTGTGTTGTGATGGACGGTCTAAATTAAGCACAGCTAATTGCCAATCTCGATTTATTTAGTATCTGACACTATTACGGTGACGTCATCTGCATATGCAAACGCGGATTGTCAGCATCCTAGTTCTCGCGGGAAGTTCCTCGAAGACTCCAACTTTGCAGTAGTGGCTCCAGAGTCAGTATTACAGTAGAGAAAGGGGACGTCCTTGATGGACCGATTACACGACACTGAAGGATTCCGATAGGCAGCCATTTCTTCTGACACTTGCAAATGTCATTGTATATTGTAACGATCCAGCCTCTGAAGATACCGAAACCAACAACCTTCAGGACAGTCGCCAAGTAGTGATAGTCAGCTCCGTTGAAAGCTTTTGACTGATCTAAACCGATCAAGTCCTCACTCCTGCAGGTTCTTTACTCATTCTTTCTATGTTGTAGGTAGAGGCTGTCGTGGATAGATTTACGACATGCACCAGACTTAGCTAACACCTGGGCCAAAATCTTCAACTCTGCATTTATCAGAGTTATCCGCCTAAAGTTGTTAAAATCACCCCAGTCCTTATTTTGAGTCCTTTCTCAACAGCACCACTACGATGTTCGCAGGACTTAGAATTCTCCTGTTCAGTTCTCTCAAACAAGTCTGGCATATGAAGATAAATCTCATAGAGCAGACCATCAAACTCCGGCGATTTCTCCCTCGTGCAGTCCATCATAGTTTCCCATATTTCGTCAGCTATTATCAGTCCTTTGCAGAACTCTGCATCCCCGGTCGAGAGTCGCAGCAAGCTACTGGGGTAGGCGGCAAATTCCACCTCCTTCTCTGGTCCATCGTCTACTCAAACAGTTGAGCGAAGTGTCTCTTGAAAGCAGCATACATCTGCTTGGAGTCGAGTAGCATACGCTCTTTACATTTCGGCAAATTATGGTTTCATTGTTACATTGCATCTCGGCTACCCTGGCCCATCAAATGGCTTTTGCTCCTTTATGCGCTAGAGCGCGCACCCTATCTCTGCTAATGCAACCTTCATGCTTAGCGTTGAATAATCAGTCAAGACTCAGTCACGCCACCAATACATCAGTCTTCTAAACGCCTTTTCTAAACGCCTCTTATAGATTACTAACCAGCTCTACTCCTAATATTTTCTATCACTATTTCCGTACTAAACCTAATCGGTTGTTGACGGTTGACTGGCAATCCTCGGTCAACTAGTTATCTATTTACCTGTCTCTGTAAACTTGACTTGCTGGGAAAGAAGCGTTCAGTTTCCAGTAACCACTTTCCTGTCTATATACACTCTTATCTACGTCGGCCGTACAGGTCTCATATTTGCGGTCTGTGTAGCCAACTTTGTATTGTGGACATCCAATGCTACCATGAAATATTGGTCTATAGTAAACTCTAGCTAGACACGATCTTGATGACCCGATGCTGTTTGGCTCATTCGATAGATCATGTTAGAACCTATCACCTTGCCTCACACGAGTCAGACATGCATCCAAGATGGTGTTCCAATCACCATTTACCACTACAGAGCGGGAAACCTCTAAACACCTGAAAAAAATCATTCCACCCTGCTCTAGTCGGGACATACATAACGACTAGTCTAAAAACATCACTTTGGTTATTGTTCACGTCCAGGACCAACAGCTTACCGTGCAGTCCAGGAAGATCAGTTGCATCTTTCCGAAGCAGCACCACCACCCATTCCGGGTTGAGTAAGAAATGCAAAGATCTCAAAATCAGGGGACAAAAAATTGTGTGCTTAGGCGTGTGTCGGAAATCCTGGTCTCGTCGATGGCTATCACACCCTAACCTAACGATCTGGGGTAATTGAACAGGTGACCCTACTTCCAGTGTGACATCCGGGTCACGTGCATTTATACACTCAACTCGCAGAGCCGCTATACTGGTTGAAAGATAAAGAGAAAGAAACGGGTTATTTACTCATTTGGTAGACATGGCGACTGGGTGTGAGAAGTACTTTACGATCCTACTCGCGTATTTCCAAATTCGATGTAGTGTACGTCACAAGGGAATAACCTCACTTTCACGACGGTGTGTGTTCAACACATTCGGTTCATTGGCGCACAGGATTTGAGGACATTGGAGTTTCGACGCACACTACAACCACCAGCATATTGTGCGTTTGAATATGCCTAGACGTATTAAGAATAAATATGCATATAATCGTACCAGATCTCGCTGTACAAGGTACAAACAATGATTTTAATTTTATTGGTTGGCAGATATAAGCACTGAGCAAACAACTGGTTCGGTGCAATTAAACAAAACTAGCGGCTTGGTTTAGATTCAAAGGTCTGGGTGTTTCTGGCTGACAAACACGTGTCGAAACACCGGTGTCACTGAATTCCAAACGCCAATGAACCGAATGTAGTGAACACGCTGTTGTCGTAAAAGTGAGGTTATTCTGTTGTGATGTGCACTGAAGCGATCAGCATATTTTGCGTCTGAACCAGCCTAGACATATTAAGAATAAATTGTTATATATATATATGTACACACACACATATATATCGCCTGTCATCCATCACCATGTGGCGAACAGGACGTTTTCCTCAGTGGTGGCAATTTCAGGACGTCTAGACCTTGTGTAATTTAAATGACTCTCCCTTCCCCTCCTAAATTCAATTGTCCACTTTTGCACTGTTGATAAAGCTGGAGCGTCATCCCCTAATGTAGCGACCATGTCAGCATGAATATCCTTGGGGATAAAATCTTTTTCTGCAGGTACTTGATAACAGCATGATGCCAAATTTTGTTCATTTTCTACAGACGTCACTACTGGTTACTTTTGAAGTCTTCTTTGAACAATCAAACGTCAGTTTATCTGGAAAGAAACAATACAGTTATTAATAAGAGGAGCTGAAATTAACGCATGCAAGATTTCACAGTATTTATGTTTGCTTGTTTACGACCGTTTTTCAGTACCTGGCCCATAGAAATAGGACTAATAACAGCTAGTCTGTATTGCTGGTTTGATTCTTGCTTGAAGGCATTTTGTTTTATTCCGTTTCACGTACCTGCAATATGGGGAACGTGGTTACTTCACTTGCTAGAATTAGAGATCAAATATCACACCGGGAAAAATGCTAAGCAGCATTTCATCCGTCTTTACGTTCTGAGTTCAAATTCTACCGAAGTCGACTTTGCCTTTCATTCTTGCTGGGTTAATAAAAATAAGTACCAGTTGAGCACCGGGATCGATGTAATCGATATACTCCACCCACTGAAATTACTGGCCTTGTGCCAAAATTTGAAACCAGTAATAAACACACGCGGTGGATAAAACCCTGCTTCATTTATTGCTAGTCGGTTGATTAAATAACTCACTAATTCAGTACAACGGTTGCTAAAAACCTCCAAAAATAAAAACAATGCGTTAGGAACAATGAAATAGTGTACCTCCCTACAGACAAGTCTGGCAGAATGTCGGTAGACAGCCTGCCGAACTATGATCATCAATAACTTGAGAGCATTTGTATCACAAGAACATGACAAAGTAGAAAAACTTCTCAATGCATACATGGGAACGTGGTGCAAATTATTCTAACTTAAAAAGGAGACTGCACAAAATTTCCAAACGTGTAGCAACGATGTTCCTACAATCTATGGGTTACAGAAGGACCATAAGCCCTGCACGGACACAGTTGCAGGCCCCACCAACTCGGCCGGTTTGCGGGGCTAATATTTCCAGCTGCTATAGGCTGTCCTACTTCTCGGAGGTACTGCGACCGCTCAACGAGGTATCCCCAGATGTGAGCAATAAAGACCTCCTCAATAGAGTCAATGAATGTAACCGCCCAGACGACCTCACAAGTAATATGGACGTGATATCACTCTTTCCGTCTATTGACAGATTTTGCTGTGGCAGCGAAGTAAACACGAGGAAACTGGGCCTCCTCCTAAGATTAACCTATGACAGTAATTATTTAGATAATCATTACTTAAGTAGGTTCTGCTTCACCATGTTCGAATGGGAGAGATCACCCATCATTACATCGGCAGCGAGGAAAAGCGTCACAGAATGCAGGAGTGGCTGGACTATACCCACTTAGGATCCAGAGAACAACAATTAGGTGAGAAAGAGGGTTGGATGTGCAATAGGTACTAGCATAAAAATTGTTTTGAAAAACCACATAACCAAGTTCAACAAGAAACTGTTTATGCAAGTTCAAGGAGCAGCCATCAGTGTCGATGTGGCTACCCTCTTCATGATTAGGTCGGACAAAAAACTTAGCAATCCTAGATAAACACTCTATAGCAGTAATACTATACTGTAGATATGTAGATGGTATCAATATTCTAGTTAGGACAATCCTATATGGTCGCATTGAGGAAGCTGAGAGGGGTACAATAGAGAGCACCCAGCGCATCAACTTCACCCCACCAAAGTATCAAGTATCAAGGTAACGATAGATTACCTCACTAGGAACCCTAACAATAGATTCTCTGCCCCTGACACCAAACTTTGGTGAGAGACTACAAGCAAGAAAGTTCAACTTTTCCATTCTTATTACATGAAACCCATAGCTTCCAAATACGTTATTCATAAGAACTCAGCTTTATCACACCATGTAAACATATCGGATTTAGTTCGGACAATAACAACGTGTTCTGTTCTCGCAGTGAGAAATCTATAAAATAAAGAGACATGCACAGGACTTTATGCACCACATGCAATTCTCTGACTACAACCAGAGATAGGGTCAAAGTATATGGAGAGTGGGCAAGGAAGAAGTTAGATGATATCATAAGGATGCAAGTGGAACCTGTCCTAAATACCGGAGCAAGCAATGGATCAGACTACAGAGAATTTATGATAAAGCAAAAAAACAAAAACAAAAAAAAAAACAAGTCATAAATTTCAAGGGGTCATGTTTGTAGAGGCTACGCCACATTGAGAGCTAGCCTGCAGATTTAAGAAGGCTCTGAAGGACGCTAAACTCAACATTACGATTGTAGAGAAACCAGGGAGGTCCACCAGATCACAGTTATGTAAGACATACTCCTTCGATATGGACTCCATTGTATATACTTTTAACTCTAGTATTAACTGTAAGGCCAAGAAT
This sequence comes from Octopus bimaculoides, assembly GCF_001194135.2. Lineage (NCBI taxonomy): Eukaryota > Metazoa > Mollusca > Cephalopoda > Octopoda > Octopodidae > Octopus > Octopus bimaculoides. The sequence goes on from NC_068994.1 coordinate 25,716,126, forward strand.
GTGGTTTACAGCATAAAGTGCATGGAGGGATTGTAAGAACCGGAATACAGTATATATTGGGGTGACGTCTAGGAGTTAAGCGGAAAGACTAAGTGAAGATTTATTCATGTCTCGTGACAATCTTATTGAAGATTTTCTTAATCTTAGAAGAGAAACAATGACGATTGAAAATGTAACAGACACCTCCATAAATCACATGGATAACCAGTTGATTCAATATGAGCGTTGAACAATTTATTATAGTTTGCCAACTGTAGACCACCACCACCACCACCACCAACAACAACAACAACAACAACAACAAAAATGTGTTTGTTAATCCTGATGAAATAGATCCTCAACCGAAGTTTGTTAAAGTGGTCGTATAAATATGCTGAATATCGGATAAAGGATTATTTTTGAGCCAAGCTGGAAGCAACTGAGGTTTCTCCAGGAGAAACAGGCAAAACTTCTCTGGTGAATTTGTTACTGTCCCATGTTCGTAAAAATGACAGAATTGCACTTGCTTCATACGGTATTTTGGCTACATTATTGAAGCTCAGACCAGACTACCCATTCTCTCTTTAAATTTACTGGTCTGGTAAAATCAACATCAATTTGCCATACATCTCCTTATGATGCATTTAGGCAACTTCTGCTTGATGCTCAACTATTGGTGTGGGATGAAACCCCAATGTGCCACTAACATCTTTTCGATGATTTTAACCGCATGCTTCAACATATAATAAACAATAAACAACTTATGGGGGAATTATTAGTCTTTAGGGAAGATTTTCAGTAACTTCTCCTCGTTGTCTGTCGAGTTCGATGATTTTCAGTAATTGAGGCAGTGCACTATGCAAACTGGTTGCTGGAAATAACTAAAGGAAAGATTTTAAAAATTGTTGATGCTGACACACCTTTCCAGACACTATTGTGGTTTCGTCCTTTCTAATTGTGAGTTTCAAAAAAAAATTTGGTTCAGTTTGTTTAATGCCAATTTAATGACACGCTACGAAAATAAACAATAGATGTTTTCAAGAGCTTTTCGGGGGGAAAAAAGATCGACCAATTAAACGATGAATTGAGGAACTAAATAAACTTCCTGGAAATATGATTGCACTGAGAAGAGTTGATGCAATGGCAGATTAAAAACCAAGTTCTTTATTCCACATAATTTTCGAATTCATTAAATGTAAGTGGTATACCTTCTCACATTACCAAAATCAAAATCAAGATAGGAGCGTCAGTAATGCTTCTCTGAAACTTAGATAATAGAAACGGCTACTATTAGAAACACGATTCTGAACGGTACTGACAATTTACTGGCTATCAGCAAACTTAGCAGTATGGACACTGGAAGGATACAAAAGATTCCATGGATTTCTCTTCAACCGTCTAACATCGACTTGTCAGTCTCTAAAAAAAGAACTGCAATTTCCTATAAGGCCTGCTTTTGTTTTGACGAAAAAGTAAGAGTCAGCGATAATGTTTAAAGAGGAGCAAATAATATCTTCTGACACACTGACAATTATATACCGCAAATCGCAATCATCAGAGTGACTGATCCAACAAACATGAGAAAATTGTTTATGGAGAGGTCACCTACATAAACATAAATATTATAGAATGTAAGCCCTAAGGTTGCAAAGTATAAAAGAAATTTTTTTAAATAAATGTCTTTTGTTAAACAATATCAAAAAAATTCACTGAAAAAGACAACCTAATTTTCAAAAATCTAATTAAAATGCACCCATCATCTATTTTTCTGAAAGTGAAAACTTTGTATTTAAGCGGAATATATTTTATATAAAAGGATGTATTTTGAATGGAAAAACAATTTAATATAAAATTTTGCCTTATTATCGGTAGCAAAGCGACGGATATCGAATGAATAAAATAAAATAACACATTCTAAACCTTCATCTCCTGAGTACTTTATCGTGTCAGTAGAAGCATTGCTCGTATCAATACATGCGAGCGCGCACCCTCCCTCCGCACACATATATAGATGTACGTATAAGACGAATTAGAACGGACGTTAGAGCGCTGCATGGAATGTTCTGCTGTATTTGCTGCGACCTGTATTCGAATACAGATTTGATGACCTTTCGGAGTCTATAAAACATACTAATCGAGCACTTTGCTTTCGACGAGTCCAAGCTGCACCAAGCTAAAATAATTTTGAACGATAGTGTTCAATAATAGGTTCCGTTATGTGAAATGAATTGCTCTCACCAATCAATTTAAACTTTTGAAGCAATAAATCGTCAGGCCGTGATGCACACATTGGTATATTTGATGTAAGACCGTCCGGTATAAGTTTATCTAGTTTGCATGTTTCCAGAAATGATAAATGGCTTTTGATTTTAACTGATAGAAATGTCGATTTATCATTTTCAGATTCGCATTTGAATGGTACAAAATCCAATGGCCAAGGATTGGGCTCATCACTGGGGTCTAGCGGAACTAACAGGGCTGACAAACCAACTGTAAGAAAGGAAGAAAACGCAAAAGCTGTAATTTACATTACGATTTTCCTTAGACATCTGACTGTTTTGCTAACTTCCAGAATTTCTAAATGTTTCAATTCTTATTCGGTGTAACATAAAATCAATCATTTCAATCTACTTGATTTTGATATTTTAAAAGGATTGACGTAACTCTTTACAAAGGTAAATAGACAATACGAAGAGCGCGATGCTGTTGCAATTGATATGTTATTGGTTGAACGATATTTCGACAGCTAGCGTATCTTTGTCGAGTTCAAAATGAAAAGTGATAAAAATTCAAACTTATAGAAATTCTAATCCGAAATATGAACGGGAGCAACGTTGATAGAATTACATAATCAGTCTTCAAATTTAAAGTATACAACTAGAAAAAAAAAAAAAAAAAAAAAAAAAAAAAAAAAAAAAAAAAAAAAAAAGAGAAAAAAGAAAAGGAAAAACAAGAATATTTAATCAAACAGTTTTGTGTAAATATGATAAAATTCTCCTGTCATTTTATTAATTCCTCCAGGGTGTGATGTTAATAACCTGCAAACATACTTCTCCGCATGCATTTTGAGTAGTGAAAGTGTAGCAGATTCAGAATATTTTCTGTGAATATGTAGTCGCAAGAGAGGTAAGCCCTGTTCATTGTGCAACAATATGAGTCAAGTGAATTCCATCAGGAATCATCGCAGAAAAGTTATGATTTACACGGAAGGTGGGACGTGTAGAGACTCCCATTTAGTGTACGTAGCAGAATGCACCAAACACAACTTGATTTATTTTTGTTGTACGAGAGAACAATTAAACAAAAGATTCAATGAGCACAGATATGAGGTCAGGCACAATAATAGCAGTTCGACAGAACTTGCCGAACATTTTACATCAAACAGCTGCAATTTTGCAAATGACTTGAGAGTGCATATTTTCAGAAAATATTCTGAATCTGCTACAAATCTTGACAAATTAAGTAAATATAAGGACCTGGAAATTGAAATACAAATGATGTGGCATCTTAAAGCGAGAACTGTCCCCTGTTATGATGTCGCTAGAACTGTGCCATAGGACCTCCACAATAGTACTTATCTAATACAGAGGACTGAATGCTGCAGCTTGTATTCAAACAGGACGACAGCAAAAATTCACATTCTATAGTCAAAGAAGCTTGCAAATTTGCAACGAAACTTGGCATTAACCCTGAATTAAATGAAGAACCTGAAACCACTGCCACCAAACAAGAAAACGGATCAGACAGACTGCAAAAAAGAACGGGCAGAAACAAATTGAGGGACAGTGGAGCCAGAAGCTTCTGCATAGACAGTATATACTTCGAAGTCGAAATGCTGATGTAAACCAAGCAACAACCCATCAGTGGCTGTGAAGCTCAGGACTGAAAGCAGAGCCTGAAGGTTTCATATTAGCGGCACAAGACCAAAGCTTGCTTACCCAATACTACCAGGCCAACGTTCTTCAAAAAGATTCTGACCTTAAATTCAGATTCTGCGATACATTTGGCCATCTCGTCTCGGGATGTCCTGTGCTGACACTAAACGAATGCAAAAATCGTCACGTTAGGGTAGGACAGTATTTACATTGAAAATGTATACACACTACAAAATCAACACTCCTGCTTACTGGTATGAACATCATCCTGAGCCAGTCGTTGACGGTAAAAATGTCACTATCCTCTGGGATTTTCCAGTTAACACCGACAGAACGACCCAGGCTAATCGAGCAGAAATAGTCATTAAAGACAGAGAAGAAAATACTTGTAGACTAATAGATGTAAATGTTCCCACTGATAAAAATATATCCGTAAAGGAATTTGACAAATTAAGTAAATATAAGGACCTGGAAATTGAAATACAAATGATGTGGCATCTTAAAGCGAGAACTTTATTGTGGGTGCCCTAGGTGTGATAAGAAAGAGATATCAGAAACATGTACATAATATCCCAAGAGAACCATGTCTCAGAGAAATCGAAAAGTACTGCCCACATCTTTAGAAAAAAACCTATCAATTTAAATGTCTGTGTTGTATTACATGAAGATATTTCGCTACTGGCCTTGCCACTTCCCCTCCCCAAGCTTCTATACTTTCTGGAGGAGTAACCTCAATCCTATAAATATTCATAATAATAATAATAATAATAATGATGATGACGATGAAATGATGAAGCCAATTCAACCTCAATCCTGCTATAAATACCTGGGAATACTTGAGGCAGATGGAATCAAACACCACGACATGAAGGAAAAGACAAAAATAGTGTCTGCGGCGAGTGAGAAAAATATTGGCTTCAAAGCTGAATGCCAGAAACATAATTTCGGCAATAAACTCGCGCACAGTTGCAGTAGTTCGGTATGGCGCTGGAATCCTGAAGTGGACAGAGAAAGAACTAAAGCTCCTAACGATGCATGGAGCCCATCATCCACGTGCAGACACTGATCGCCTATGGAGCAAGGGGATTGATAAATGTGGAAGACTGCGTGTGTATCGAACTCGAGAGTTTGATGAGATACCTAGCCCAAAGTAAGGAAACCTTGCTAGTGGCAATTAGGAACAAGGGAGTATTGAGAGAAGAAAAAAAGAGAAATCAAAGGAAGAAGTACAAAAAGGACATGAAGAAGAATTACGCAAGAAGGGACTACACACTCAATTCCATGTATCCACAACAGAAGCCGCTGGAAAAAATAGGTGGGATTGGCTGATGAAAGGAACGTTAAAAAAAACTGACCGAGAGCACTATACTGGCAGCACAGAACCAAGCTCTGGTCACGAACTGGAAGACGAAAAAATAGATAGATACAAACTTCTTAAGTACGAAGTAGTCCGGCTATGGAAAATGAAGAAGGGGAAGATAGTGCCAATTATTGTTGGGTCCTTTGGAACAGTATCAGAAGGCATCAAGAGGAATATAAAAGAAATTGGAATAGAGTGCCCAGTAGAATTGTTATAAAAGATTTGCCTTCTTGGCACGGCCAGAATAATCAAGAAAGTATTAGACAACTGAAAAGAACGAATTGCATGGTACCGTAGGCCGCAGGTAGTAAGCCCGCTACGCATGCAAGACCCCAGGAGCTTTTGTAGAGTGGGAAAAAACTTAATTAGCAAAGCTAGACAGAAGAACTAGGAAGGAATTCAATATGAATGGAGGATTCCACCCAAGGGCAGGGGTAGCAAAATTATACTTACCTAGAAAGGAAGGTGGAAGAGGGTTAATATCGGTAGAAAACTGCGTGGAGTTAGCTAAAGTAGATACAGACTCCTATGTAGCAAAAGTTAACTGACTGGCAGGAGAAGGCTTTGCATGGTAGTTTCCCAAAGATAGTGCAGGAAATAGTAGTAGTGATACATAGTTATGGTTGCAGAAACGAAGGCTGCAAAGGGAGATGGAAAGCACAAGCTCAAGGATTAAGGACTAATCGGTTAAAAGCTAATATTTGAACAAATGGATAGAGGAAATAGGCATAAAACCTAGTTTAGTACAGCTCCAGAAAACAGTATTATTAGGGACACCTAGAATACTTAGGAGGGTTCTTGGCATCTAAGGTTACTTGTTGTAGCCCTATGTTAGGAATTTTTCTTTTCCAGCAGTGTAATCTGTTGTGTGTATATGAGTAATGATAATACGAGACATGCTATGTCGACTGTCATGCAAGTTCTCCTTTTTTTGTGGTGAATAAAAAAGAAAGAACTTGCATGATAATCGACATAGCATGTCTCGGTGATAATAGTATCAAAGAGAAAGAAGAAAAGCTGAACAACTGCGACGGTTTGAAACGGGAAATACGAGGGTTGTGGTCAATGAGGAGAGTAGACGTGATTTCAATAGTAATTAACGCACTTGGAAGTATCAGCACTCAACTACCAACATGGTTGAAAAAGATTGGTACAAATGTAAAGTCAGAACACCTACGAAAATCAGCATTGCTTGGAATTGCAAGAATTCTCCGCAGGGTTCTTGAAGCATGACCAGTAAACAAGTGTCACCTTAATCTACTGGCTGTGAACAGCTGACACTTTCCATCATACCCTGCAAAATAAACTGAGAATTTTCATCAAATAATAATAATATTAATAATGATGATGATGATGGTGAAAATGGTGATGATGATTGAGACGTACAGGCCCCTAAATGATGCGATTACACGAATGGCACGACGCTAGTAATTCACAAATATATCTATCTTTGTGTTTGAGGAGTGAAAGTGCTGCAGAGTCAGAATATTTTCTGAGAATGTGTACCTTCAGGTGTTCCTAAAAGTTACATCCGTTTGTGTAACATATTACGCAATCTAACTAATTGTATTATGCTCATGTCACAATAAAGACTCCTAATGAAACAATTGTAGCAATACCAGATAACCCATACGTCTGTCTTTATTATATATATGTATACGTATATACATTATATATGTAGTGAAACCACCTCTCACGGTTATTTATTTTACAAATGCGAGCGTAGCAGAGAACAACTCTTTTCCCGCCTTGCTGTGTCATCACCTGACTGACTTTTATTTTCGCGGCATTTGCCTCCAGTCCGTTCGCCCCATGACGCAAACCGACCAACCGTAGCCACTAATAAGGTCACGTGAGAGAGTGTTTTTCTGATGCTCTCTGGAGCCTAGCCTAAATTATCCGCGCCAAATTTGTCGCGGCTACAGATCTGTTAAGATCTGGTGGTAGACCACACAGCACCAACCAACCAGCCAGTTCCAGCGACGACATCAACAGCATCGTTCAGCTACGTACTACCAGCATCGTCGCCAGCGTCAACATGACTTCTCCACGTACACAAGCTACCGCAGCTTCTCTTCTCAACCCTGTTTGTGTGAATCGCCTCACCACGAAATTAACAGTCAGAACTCAACCTGCGAAGAACATCTGTATCAAGAATCCGGCCCGGCATCGAAGCCTCAACTGCACGACAAGTGACTTAGCTCTGCCATCAACCATAACCTCTTATATACAGACCTACAAATCTACTGTGTACCTTAACAGAACTGGTATCTTATTATCCTGTATTACAGACTCTTTCTATGCTTTGTATCTCTTGCATTCACATACATATATTTGTACACATACACTATTTTGTTTACATGACGGCCTGTCTTATATTGTGTTTTATTATGTCGCATTCACACACACACAGACATACATGTATAAATCTTACTGTTATACATCTTTATCGGTTGCGTTTCTATCTTTTACCTTGCTGGCAAACTTCTTAGTTCTCTATGTTATAGTATTATAACATAATATCATTATAATTTTGTGTCGACCGTGCGACGCGTTTAAAAAGGAGCCTGTTTTCCATTCGTCACCATTTCTCCTTTTCGCACGGTCGTTCTTACATATATGTGTATGTGTGTATACATACATACATGCATATGTAACCACATGTGGATCATTGGCGATTTTTTTCCTCCGTCTTACTTTTCACTTGGACTTTCCTCCGTCTCCTGTTTCTGACGAAGAGCTTCGATCGAAACGTAAAACTACCTTTCTTCCCTTCGATGAGCGTCTGCTATTACTTTGCATGTACCACGTCCTCGCGTTGTTGTTTTTTCTTCTTGTGCTTGTTCTTGTTTTCTCTCTGGGATTTACTATATATATATATATATATATATATATATAT
>NC_068994.1:25724654-25726680 GCF_001194135.2 Octopus bimaculoides
GCAAATAGCTGTTACGTGGTAGCAGGGCGTGCTAGAAATAGCAGCCAAATCTTTGGAGGTGAGATACATTGAAGGCACTTGAAAAAAACTTAGGGAATAAAAGCTATTTCATAGGGAGGTTACGAACGGGTCTTTTACGAAATATTTACCTATTTTAAAAGTCATTTTCACTTTAAAATATTTTAAAAATATGCCAAAAAAAAATTTGTAATGGTATTCACTTGAAAATAATTAAAAAAAAACATTGAAATATTGTCTGTTTAGAGAAAACTAAAATGTAAATACTTACTGTACAAACAGCTTACATTTTTGAAATCACATTCACTTAAAAATATTTCTAAATGATTAAAATATTGTGTTTAACAAAAGAGAAAATAGAAACATTCTTTCTACTATAATAATACTCTTGTGTTTTCTCCGTCACAACATATGAATGAGAAAGGAAGGGGTGATATATGAATAAAGAAGGAAGTGGTGATGGCAAAATGTGACTGTGTGTGTGAGTGAACATTCAACGCTGAAAAGAAAAATCAAATAGCATTTCAACTCCGTGTGAGTATATGTGCGTATGTGTGTGCGTGTACAAGGGCAGTATGTGAATGTTTGTATGTGATTATTATGTACTTTACATACAATATATATAATTAGCCGTCATTTTTGACGGTACGGGGCCAGCTAGTTTATTGTAAAAAACAAATCGTATTTTTTCGTTAAGTCACTGTGTCTAATCGAAAGATTTGAGTTTCTTCCCTTACAGGATAAAGATTATTTTCAGAGTCTTTTCCCACTATGCACCAGTTTAGCTGAGTAACATTGCAAGCCAGCAAGACTCAATCTGACTTTTAATAATACATATATATATATGTATATATGTAAAAGTATATGTATATGTGTGTATATTGTTTTCCTTCTCTCTACACATTTTTGCCCTTCCTCTTTTTTAATAATATATATATTATATCTTTTTTAATAATATATATATATATATATGTACTAGCAGTATAACCCGACCTTGTCCGGGTGTGACTTGCTAGGTGAAAATCAACTAAAAAAAGAAAGCCTTACAACGAAAAAACCCTTATGATGTAAATATATTCATAATTCAAAAGACGATGAAATTAAGAGGGAAAGTCTGAAGGCTGTTTTGTGTAACATTATTAAGCGTACGTAAACTTCATCCGTCTAATTGGCTATAGAAATGCTTGTGCAAAACAACTTTTTGCGCTGCCCTGATTATACATGAGCTAGGACGGCAATTTGTGATGAAGCAATTGCTGGTGATCTGTTGCTACATAGTTTTGCCAGAGTTCTATCAGATTGGGCAGATGTTGATGCACCATTTTGCATTATGTTCAAAGTAGCTTCTGGAATGTGGTGAATTGCTGCAGTCTGTTGCTGTCAATTTAAACCGGTTGCTTTCTTTCCCCAGCAAACTCTCTTCTTTGGAGGCATAATCTATGTATATATTAAACAGAACAACAAAAGTTATAATAGATGGCAGGGTCGGTAGTTTTCACATATCTGTAATTTTTCTGATTAATACCCGCACGATTACCCAACCCTAATCCTAAACCTAATCCTAACACTAACCCTAACATTAACTAAAAAACCCTAACCCTAACCCTAACCCTAGCCCTAAAACCCTAAAACCGTAACCGTAACACTAATCCTAACCCTAACCGTAAACGTAACCCTAAACCCTAACCCTGACCCTAAAACCGTAACCGTAACACTAATCCTAACCCTAACTCCTAACCCTGACCCTAACACCCTAGTGAAAATCGTGGTATATTTACAAAACATTGACGAACATGAGTTATATTTTACTGAATGATTGTGTACTTGCACGTGTATGCGTTTGAGAGAGCGAGAGAGGAAGAGGTAGAGAGAGGGGGAGAAAGGAATAGAGGTAGTTAAAATTTTTCTTATGACGGCTTCTTTTCACTGCCTATTACTTCATTAGAAATCTATGGATGCATTTACGCACATAATAGAGAAAAATGAAACAAATATGGACGACTTGCTC
>NC_068994.1:25727660-25730049 GCF_001194135.2 Octopus bimaculoides
ACATTCACTGTGTAGTCCTTTTGACTTTTGTTATTTTTCCTGTTTTTGTTTCATATTTGATTTGTCTATATAATATGTGCGCGCGCGGTTGTTTGTGTGTGTGTGTGTTTGTGTGTATAGAAGAAGAAGAAGAAGAAGAAGAAGAAGAAGAAGAAGAAGAAGAAGAAGAAGAAGAAGAAGAAGAAGAAGAGGGAAGCTTACTTATAGAGAGAAATAGATCAATAGTTATATAAAAAGGGAGTGATAAGTAGAGAAACAGAAAAGATCGACGGACAGATCGACATAAGGAAAAATTGGAGGAGCAAAGGTAAAGTATTGTAGCGGTGGCAGTGGTAATAGTCGTAATTGTGGTGGTGGTGGTGGGAGTGGTAATGGCGTTGTTGTTGCTGGTAGTAGTGATAGTGGTGGTGGTGGTGGTGGTGATCACAGTTGTGGTTGTGGTGAGAAAACTAACAATGCGTTATTTCAATTGAAGTATTTATCGTGTTATTTACTTATCCTTTGTCTCAGCATACAACTTGTATATAAACTCGCCGCACCTTCACATCAGCCCGTCATTGCACCACCACTTTGCCACGTCCGTCGCCGCCACTATCACTATCTCCATCACAACACATATCCCCATCACTTTTACACCATGACACCATCACCATAACTACTACCAACATCACCACCACTGTTACTACTTTCACTACCAATGCCACTAACATTACCACCACCACCAAAACACAAATTACCACCAGCCACTGTCTAGACTGTCCTATTCATGGAACAATGTTTGAACAGCTAATTGGACGTTTCTACAGTGTTTCTCAACTTCCGATGTGGTTAATGCGTGTAGGCCTTAACACACTACCGTACCACCGTACTGTTACTACCCCACCACAAAACCACACTACTGTCACCAACCTCCCCATCATGACCACCATCACCACCTTCATCATCATCACCATTAACACTATCATATTATCTCACCCCGTATCATAGAACACCAACACACCACTGTCACCATTATACCATAGGCCACCGTTCCATTCTCATCACCTCCGCATATTTATTCTGTAATTAACGACCATTTTGAAATAAGTCAACACTGTAAATGGAGGAAAGTTGTTTTGTCTTTTCTCTGTGATTATTATTGATTTTTGTCTCCTTCACATATGCACGTATTTATGCATCTGCGTGTGTATTTGTCTCCCTCTGTGTTAGAGCATATATATGCATGCATGAGTCCGTGTATGTATATATGTGCAATTGTGCATCGGTTGTGCATCTATATATTTTTGTCGCTATACTTTTGTGCGCACGTATGTATTTTTGTGCGTGAGTGTGTTTGATTGTGTATGTGTGTGGGTGAGTGAGTGCGTGCGTATGTGTGTGTGTGTGTGTGTGTGTGTGCGTATGTGTGTGTATGTGTGCGGTTGCGTATAGTATTTTATCGTCTTTACCGTGAATTAAAAAATTGTGAATAATATTCACCACCTCCGTCTTATGTATTTTACCACTCTGGTTTGCTGGGATATTGGCTTATTGACGCGTAGATATAAAGCTAGGTAGAATCACAACACACACACACACACGTGTGTGTGAGTACATGTAAAATAATACTATGAATTCTTGACTTTTGGAAATTATGTCCATTTCCAGAGATGGTAGACCAAATCACTTATTACCCTAGTAGAAATAGGCATCGATTTCAAATGAGAATATATGTGTGTGTGTTTGTGTGTGTGTGTCTGTGTGTGTGTACGTGTGTGTATACGTATATGTATATGCACACGTATGTAGGCAAATGGATATGAATGCAAACAGATAGACATACAGACGGATAGGTACATAGGTAATATGAACAGACAAGCACACATACACACACACATACGCAAATGAAGACTGAAACACATGACCATATATACATACACACTTCACTTCACACAAGGACACATATGGAGATGCACATCCACATATATGGAGATATACATCTATACATACAAACACAGTACATAGTCACAAAAGCCCCCTCCCCATACAAACACACATGCACACACAAGGAGACAGGGGTAGACACACACATGCAAACACATACACACGCACACACACACGAACACACAAACACATGAATATGCAGAATACATACATACAAACGTACACACATACATACATATATGCATGCGAGCACACATACACACACATACATGCATATATACACTTACATGCATCCATGTGTATGCGCGCACACATACACTGACCCACACAAGCGCACAAACATGCGCATAAAGAACACAGCTCGGATAAGGGATAGAGTTCACGACTATTTAAAAGGTTGCAAGATGCAACGAAAATTTTAGGAAAAGATAAATAAATTAGTGGAAACTTCCCCGTGAGTGTGTTA
>NC_068994.1:25731206-25732131 GCF_001194135.2 Octopus bimaculoides
ATATATATATATATATATATATACAAACTTGTTACCAGTTCAAATATGCTTGAAGCATATTCGAACACGTAAGAAAGCTATTCACTGTATTTTGTCACGGAGACACATTCCTCAGCGCTGTCACCCCGATTTCATTTATGGCGAGCCGCTGTATAGCGCAGCCAGTCATTAAACAATGAAGAGAATATCGTGGGACCTATCTCTCGTGTCAGTTCACTGTGTGTACCCTTCCGGTCTCTGAAGAAGTGGTTACCATTACGAAATGCATGCACCTCACAGTTTGGTTAGGTATTGAGGCACGTATCGGATTGTTCGGTCACAGCCGGACACACCATGACCCGCCTTCTCCCGTGTGAAATCTTTGGTCATCATCGACAACAACTAGCGAAATTTTATATACGAAGAAAACGGATATCATAATATGGTGTGGAAGAAAGAAACTGGTAAATCTAGTTGAGTTAACGGTTCCACATGAAGATAACATGGGCGCCGCTCGGGCTTGAAAGATTGAGTGTGAAGACGCAGGCTGGAAAGCGGAGCATTTTGCAATAGAAATCGGATGTAGAGGATTCGTTGGACACAGTGTGAGGCGACTGTTGTTATCGTTAGGCCTAACTCAATGTAAAGGAAATACCAACATGAGTGATGTCTACACTACAGTGGAAAAGGCAGGCCACTGGAATTCATTAAAGAGAGACGATGAGCAATGGCTTGAAGAATATTGAGCTAAATCTGATAACCAGTTGATCTAGTAGGCGGGGTCACATTTCAGTGAGGGGAGCCGGTGTGCAATGGTGCCGTCGAGAGGTAGGCCCCGAAACGGCGCGCATTCTCTCCTGATGACCCCATAAACTTGCTGGGATCCGGTACGCGGAGCTTTCAATTGGTAGAACTTGCATCTGCAAGTTGTTTGCAAAACACACAC
>NC_068994.1:25732846-25734778 GCF_001194135.2 Octopus bimaculoides
ATACATATGAATGATATATGATATATATAACTATATATTTATATATCTCTATCTATCTATCTATCTATCTATCTATCTATCTATCTATCTATCTATCTATCTATCTATCTGTGTATGTATGTGTGTGTGTATTTGATTAATGATAGAGACGGAAGATGGAAGATACGAGAATGTTTATTAATCACTACAGTTGTTTCGACCCATTTAGCATCTATCCCTCACTGGTGGGATATTTCACAACAGATTTAGGAGTGTCCGTCAGTGTAGATGTTTCTCTTCAGATGATAATAACGTGTATCTACTTAAAATAACGACTTTTCCGCAAGATAACTTCTCGGTTTACGTATAGAAATGCAGCAAATTACATAACCCTGTAGTAAAACTTGAATGACTAGAAACAGTTTCTGGACATACATAGAGAAGGCTTCATGTTGCTTGTTTAATATTGTACAGGCTTATGTGACATCCTGTCACATAAGCCTGCACAATATTAAACAATCAGTATGAAGCCTTCTCTACGTGTGTCATTCAAGTTTTACCACAGGTAAAAGTGCAATAAAGGAATTACTTCTGATTCTCACTAACATATAGTTTAGGCATTATATGAGCTCACTTAATTATATTAGTATATTTACAGTATCTTCATGCTTGCTTATTCTTCCTTTGTAAATCCTCATTTTCACCTTTATTTCATATTTAAAGCCTCCCACCTAGATTATAACTAATGGAATATTCGTTATAATTTCACTATACTCAAACTTAGTTAATAGATGTCCTTCATTTATTTGTCTTTATTTTCAACCTATTTTTGATTCGTCATTTTTAAACCTTTATTTTTATCCACCGGTTCCTTATGAGTATACACCTTCATTAACATTACTAATCTTTTAAATTTAATATTACGAGCATCTATTTCTAACACCACCATAACCAGGTGAGCCATAAATCTCCCTCACTTCTAGTAGTATCAAATTCTCTTTAGCTTTTGATCTTCATTATCTTTTACAACCGCCTTATTACCATCATAACCTCCGTCCTCCCGCTTTTGTTAACTCTGGCCAGCGTTGGTGGTCACTTAAAGGATGACTGTTTCTAACATCAGCTATTCTTCAGCCCTTTATCTATCTGTCCATATACATACATCCCTAACCTCTCGACATGCCTACCCCCACTATACTGGCTAGTATATATGTAATCTACTACGTCTACCTGCCTGTCTTTACTTCACACTGTAGTATAATACACCTATTCATTCTCCATTCAATCTCTATTCAAAATTGGAACTGGTAACTTCCACAATTCCTTGTCATGGATTACCATCGAACATTCTAATTTGAAACTGCTAACAGTCATTACCTATAACTGTATTAGTTATTGGATCATGGAACTATGTAACGCATATGTATTTTGCTCTAATCCTTCCCCCATTTTTGAGAAACTGGAATATACTAATATCCTCGACTGGGGATATTCCCTCTCTGATAACGGAATACTTCTCCCTCTCTAATGACAGGATACTCAGCTTATGGAATTCTTACTCAATATGATGATCCGCATGCTCGGCTTTTCTAGAAACACCTGTAAGAGACACTATATGTTTATATTCTCTATCTAAATTAATTGTCCTTTTCAAGTGATGCCAAAAGTTTTGCTTTCTCATTTTTACTTTACCTGCTCAAAGAAAAGCCACTTCTATCCGTCTCTGATAGGCAGTCTCAACATTACCCTTTCAGTTGCAGTTCAAGCCGGAGTTTTATTGGTAAACCTAATTGAGCACTTTACGTCAGTTGACGAAAACTCTTAATACATTCTCTATCTATCTAATTATCTATGCATGGGAATTATATATATATACATACATACATACATACATACATACATACATACATATATATATATATATATATATATATATATATATATATATATATA
>NC_068994.1:25735913-25743529 GCF_001194135.2 Octopus bimaculoides
ATACTTCCGACTATGTAGATTCCGAAGACATAGGAATTTTTGTGGAAAAGAATTGGGGGCTATTTTTGAGAACTGTTCCCCACTCGCGGTTGTTTCTGAACAAGTCGTCCATATTTGTTTCACTTGCTCCATTTTGTGTTTGTGCATCCGTAGATTTCTACCACACACACACACACACACACATGTAATTAAAAAAGTGTCATGTTTATTATAGAGATTATGTAACAAATTATGCTTTACACTTATATATTTAACTGTGCGTGAATATTCCTTATTTTTGCTTCTGGTGTCTTCTGCCTTTCTATTAGAAACGTTTACATGGGAATTTACGTAAAGTGAAAAAAGTCGTATGAAACTGATAAGTCGTCTTAATAGCATTTCTGTGTACCAGACCTTTAGGTGTTATTTTTATCATAACGAGTTTTCTTGTGAGGGCTTCTTTGCCTTCATTGCCTGTTTGTTGCTTCAGTAGAAATTTACGGATGCACAAATGCACAAAACGGACAAAATGAAATAAATATGGACTTGTTCAGAAACACCTGCGAGTGGGGAGCAGTTCTCAAAAATAGCCCCCAATTGTTTTACCCCCAAATTCTTATGTCCCCGGAATCTACATAGTCCTAGGTATATTTGTAGAGAATTTCATTAAAAAATATCCATTTTCTTGAAAGACAAATTGAAGTGGACTCCAATATTCGGAATTTACATGATATAACACATATTCCTAGACAATTTCGTTAAAAAATATCCATTTTTCTGAAAGTGATGATCATCCAACGTCGTGGGAGGAGGGGCAGAAATTTAGTCATGCCTTTGAATCAAACTCGAAGAGATTTCAGTTCAAGCAAATTTTTTCAACAATTTCTTCAAAAAGATTTCAGTATAAACTTTCGGAAAATATGCTCAAAAAGAAGCAAAAAATATTTCGTGAATCTTCTCAGCTGCAAAAGCCTCTGTATCAATGATGGAAGTTTTTTTTTTACCTTTTTGCTGATTTCACAAACTGACTGGTGGGAATAAAATGACTGTTAATTTTCATCTCTGTTCATATATATATACGTGTGTGTGTGTATGTGTGCGTTACCAGTACCATAAATCTCTCTCTCTCTCTTTCTCTACCTATCTCTATCTGTCTGTTTGTCTATCTGTCTGTCTGTCTGTCTCTGTCTCTCTCTCTCTCTCTTTCTGCCTCTTTCTCTCTCTTTCTGCCTCTTTCTCTCTCTTTCTGCCTCTTTCTCTTTCTCTTCCTTCACTGACGCTACCCCTTACTTCCACTCCATTTCAACCCATTTCACACCATTCAATTCTTTCACCCCCAACGCCATTTATTGCCCTATCAACTCTCTGCAGCACCACATTTTTCTTGTGTACCTAGATTTTTTTGTCGCCAGAGATAAAAGAGTCAATACTCTTAGACACACCCGCACACATAAGTCTGTCTCCAGTTTATTTCTCCATAGGGAATTAAGATGGCATTGCTTTCAGTACTGACCAGTTCTATATTACACACACACACACACACACACACACACGCACACACACACACACACACACAAACACCACAAACGCACACATAGGCGTTTGTAATTACCCACATGTTTTCACATACCACTCACTACATAGAAGCAAATAATCTATTCCCTCTTTAGTGACATCAGATCTTATGAATAAGACGAAGACAACTTGTTGTCTCTAAAGTGTCCAAAATTTGATAAAATTGTCCACAGAAGGGATGTATAGAATTTTTTTTAACAACTCATTCTCAAATTGCCCCCTTTCTCTATTTGTAAACTAAACATTGTATACAAAAGATATAAAAATTCAGCATAACCCTACACATATGCCTCACCAAAATATTACCATGTCCCACCGGTGGGGCATGCGCTCCACGTTGGGAATCACGGCTATAGAGTCCTTTTGACTCTTATTTTTAGGAATGGTGTTACCACTTACTACTCTCTGTCACTTTATGTTCGTGTGAGTATATAATTTATATACTATTATATACTCATGTGTATATAACGGATACATACATACATACATACGTACATACATACACACACACACACATATAGACACATAGATATCCAGATAGATATATACACATACTTTTATATATATATATATATATATATATATATATATATATATACGTATATATATATATAATATATATATATGTAAATGTATATCTATTTCTGTCTGTCTGTGCACTTGTGTACATGTTATATATGTGTGCTCGAATCTATGCGCGTGCACGTGTGTGTGTGTAATGTGGGGGAAAATCAGTTGTTTGCAGAAGGATTAATCTAGTTTCTTTTTAAACTGGGTTCCTCGTGTATCAGCCGAGTGTCAGTCGGGTGTCAGTTGGGTGTATGACAATATATCCTTTACAGAAAAGGCGCTTTACTCACCAAGCAAGTCTGTAGTAAATATCTTTGATTTGAACAATAATGGAGATATCCGTAAGTAGAAGTGCAGTGGTGGTGATGGTGGCGGCGGTGGAGGCAGTGGCGACGCTGGTGTTACAGTAAACTATTCCTATTCTGACTCTATGCAATATATCGGCTTCTATGCAACTCCTACTCAGATCTAGGCTATATCTTACACTCCATTTCTATACCCGCACAGAATCGGTAGATTATTCCAAGTAGCTTTATTATCTAGCTCCTATCCGAAGGAACGTAGAAAGAAGGGGTTTTATGTATATTTATTCCTTGATTTATACGGCACGAATTTTGCACCGTTTTATTTTAGAATGACTTTAGTTTTGGTCGTGTTAGTGTGACAGAATAATGCCTTGCAATATTTCTTTCGGCTCTATTTTCTGAGTTTAAATTCCCCCAGGGTCAGCTTTGTCGTTCATCCATGGAAGGTCGATAAATTAAAGTACCAATCTTCCCCTCAAAATTGCTGTCTTTGTCCTATATTGAAAACCATTATAATTATTGGAGTCCGGAGAAAATCCTCTCGGACAAAACCCCCAAGTTTAAGTGGGAAAAAGGACAAAACCCCCTCGGTTACACTTTTGGCGGTGTACAATAAACATCCCAACTCTTCTCCATTTATTCTATTTCCTTTTCTTTTTCAGATTCCGACGTTTTCAGCAACGGAGATTCCGATTCTGACAAAATATCGGCATTTCAAAATTTAACCCCCCACCCTCCACTAATCATTTTGCTTTCCACTTCTTGCGAAATTTTTTGGGGAATCCACGTAGACAAATGCGAAGATTCCGATATTCTGAAAATTGTTTTTTTAAGCATTTCAATGTTTAAAAACAAATCCACACCAATATTCCCAATGTTTTTAAACTCGTTGGCTCATTTGCGCATGTGTAGGTGATTTTCAACCAGCGTATGAAGTTAAGCATAGAAGGTCTTTCCACATACTAGAAATAACAGTCAATTCTCTTGAAATATTTAAAACATTACATGTAAACAGAAACGGAAATCGCGGTTGTGGAAAAACTTTTATTTTCCAAATTCCAATCTTTAAATGTACAAAAATATATTCAATCGAAAATAAATAAGTAAAAATAAGATAACAAAACACAATAGACTTTACAGGCACATATTTTCTGAATTCTAACATAAAGGAGAAGGCATTTATTTCAAGAAATGTGTTTTACAAGTCAAAAACACTCATCACCACCACCACCACCACCACCACCGATTTTTTTGCCATAACCGGAATCTCTGCTGCCGGAAACGTCGGAACCTGTAAAAAAGAACAAAATAATGTCAAAAATGTATCTGGGGGGTCATTGTCATCTTTGCACTTTAACTGAGAGGTTTTGTCCGAGGGTTTTTGTCCAGGAGGGGGAGGGGTTGTCCTACACTCATAATTATTTTTTGTAGTTTTATTTTTATTACGTCCTTTCACAGTATTACTGAGTGCAGTTCTGTATTCCGTGGGCATGTGCTGTGGTTTGTTTTAGTGCTGTTATTTTTACTGTATTGAAAACGCTTTACGTAGGATGTGCGTGGTCTAGCAGTGCTATCTTTTGCATGTTATATATATATTCGTACGTTCTGGTGTTTTGATTTTGTATTTGTCTGTAAGTTTTTAGCCATATCCCATCATTGTCATGTATCATACGCTGCAGCGCATCTATGACACTACAACGAAAGTCTTCCTGATTAAACACGAATTCTCCAGCTGCCTTGTCACTCTTGTCCAACCAGCATTTCATATTGTCCATTCAATGCGTTCTTTGCCCGCCTCTCTATTCTTCCCTCCCTGATAATGTTCTTCAAATCACTGCTTCTTCGAATATGACTCTAATAGATGAGCTTTTGTTTTCTCACAAAGTTCAGGTGTTGTCATCTTTCACCTACTCGTAACACCCATTCATTCGACTGATGGTCCTTGTAAGAAACTCAGTATCTTTTCCATCTCAATCACAGATTTTTTAATTGATTTTTTTTTAACTAATCAGTTTGAAACTTCGAATACTGGTAGAATTTCTCACGTAGAAAACGGTTTACTTTGAACGTTTTTGATAAAATTTCGTATTTTAGAAGTTATTTCGTGTTAAAGTTGTCGTATTTGGGTAATTTCAACCAATCAACGACGTGTATTTGGTTGAAGAAAGCTACTGCTGTTTGTGATAGTAATAGAAGAGGAACAACTTCCGGGTCATCTCTACTAAATGCCACCACTCTGTTCTATTCGTATGGCGAGCGAAGACGAAGCCAGCTTTATCCTTTTTTCCTTTCTAGCCAGCACCGTGCATTCCTTTATCTTTCTCTCCCTTCTACACTATCAATTACCGTATTTTCCGGTGTATAAGCCGTTATTTATTTTGTTTTACCTTCATGTTTTGATGATGTTATTTTTTTTTTTTTTATCTAATAAAGACTTTTATATTGACGAAATGTGTTTGTTGTTGATTATAGTAAGATAAAATCACGATAATAACAATACATCTCATAGTTGTAAAATAAGGCATTTTGAAACTACATATACGTCAATCACAAAAAATGCTAGTTACGGACTCGTTGCTTTATGTCTTTTAAACACCGACAACCATCACCCTGAAGAGGGCAATCAATAACATTTAGCAAAGAGCTAGCACTAGGAAAAATATATTGGTGGGAGAACTAGTTGGCAAACTAGAAGAGGAAATGAATAAAGGCATTGCGACTGACGTACTAGCAGCAAGAATGGCCTCTTGAAAATAGATGTCTGTTAGGCCTGAACGGTGGAGACTCGACGTGGCAAGAAAACCACGATTAGGTCTTTGACGGATCTGGACGGGTGTGTGATAGTCAGTTCCGAGTAGATGTGTCCGGCTTTCCAGCAGCAGTTCACGCTGCTATTTGAGGAGGACGAAGAGTCGTCGACGGTAGCGGACTTTTGTTCATATCTGGACGGTCTTCCGCAGCTCTCGGCAGCGAATGCGACTTCTGTGAAAATCTGATGATGGCTGCTGAAATACAGGAGGCGATTGCACAAGTCGCAAGTCGTCCGGTTTGGATGGTCGGTCCTATGAATTCACTGAGTTCGCGCCAGATTTGTTTGACGGCCTCTTGATAGACGTCTACCGTATCAGGCAGCAGAATGAGAGCATTCCTGATGTTGTTAGCCGGGGTGTGGTGACGCTGCTGAGAAAGGATGCCGACAAAGGGGACGTTCTAGGAAATTTTCGGCCCATAACTTTGCTAAACATTGAGTTTAAGATTTTGGCCAAGGTGTAAACGAAAAGGTTGGCGCTTGTCATCAATGGTTTGGTCGGGGAAGCACAAACATGCGTAGTCCCGAACAGGTCTACCCACGACAACCTCCACCTTATGCGATAGATCATAGAAAGGGCTGGGACAAAAGCTGGCTTCGGTGTGGCTTTGATCAATTTGGATTCAATAGGGTCGACCATCGTTATCTGGAAGTGGTCTGTTTTGGACCCATTTTACAGGCTGGATCACTGCAATGCACAGCGGCACCTGCTCGGTGGTCAAAGTAAACGCCCACCTATCGGAACCGTTTCACATCGCACGCCTTCTCTGTACGTACTGGCTCTCGAGTCACTGCTGCGGATGTTGGAACAGTTGAGGGACTTCCCTTTCGAACTGGGAAACGAAAGGGAGGTGTCGGCGTGCGCAGAAAACTTTACCGTTATGGCCTGGAACGCTTCCGAAGTGGAGGCAATATCGTCTCGTCATCATTTAGTGCATGACCGTCGTTTCCTGCCCCTGTTACTGCTTGATCAGGTTGGAGTATCTCTTACTTATTTTCTTATGGAAGGGAGGCTTTCCTATGGATAGGCGTTCAGTCTGCTGCCAGCACCCTCTGTGTGGAAGCTTAGGCATACTGTGGTTTCTGATACGCAGACACGCACTCAGGTTGTGCCAACTGCAACGATTTCTGGACGGTGAAGTGTGTAGGCTCCGTTTGTTAGGCATGTCTGTCTGCTGTTCGTTTCCTCGACGGAGCTGCAGTCCTGGGTGAAGGAAAGATTGAAACTGGGCGTCTACCTACTAGAGTATCGTTAAGCATTCATCGTCCTCTACCAGTCGGGCAATGGGATGTTTCACTTTAACAATATATAGGGAATTAGTGGCGACGTCTTAGGAGAAACCCTAGGTGTTGACGAAAATGAACCAACTAGTCTGCCCCGGAGGACTCTCCGGTCGGAGAATATCATGAACAATTTCCAAATGTCCTTGACCTGGCAGTGCTGTCAGGCGGGCTTGTCCGAGGTGCGCCCAGTCGCAAATCGTTCTGTGTTCGAACATCGCTGATTTTGGGAGTTATGTCGAACGGCTGCTGTCGCTCGTGGGACGTTTCTGCCGCCCTTTTTTAATCTGCAAGGTAAAGCAGTTTTTGTTTGCTTGGTAGCGATTGCGAAAGAGATGAACGGTAAAAAGTTTGGAGGACAGATTCCTCTTTGGTAGAGCCCTCATCGACTTTCACTTGAATAGGAAAGTGAGGGTGGAGAGGAGGTGTTGTCCTCGAGTGAATTTATTGAAAAGAGGGTGAAAGTTGCGAAAATGACAAGAGTGGATGGTACAGACCTGTGTGTCAGAGAACAGGAATTGGAAATGCACTTACACTTGGTATTCAGGGAAATCTTGGACGGTGACGTTCCACGATTGTCCCTAGAGGTCTTCTTGTATTAGGATGATCAGATCATCTTCATCACCTTTTTATAAACTGATGTACACTGCGTATATTTTTATTTCTAAGCTTCACTGTATATCATGTATAGTTTTTACCTGTTTTTGCTCCCCCTGCTAGCAATATATATGTATGTACAGGATGCAGCGCCGCATCGATAACCAGCTGGCGGAAGATCTGTCTGGGGTTAAAACTAGTAGTAACATGAAATAGCCACTTAGATGTGGCGATTTACTCCGATCTCTTCTTGAGATTTTACAACTAGCTACTTTGCTTGTTGCAAATCAGTAACCGATGGTCGCTTTGTTTACAATATATTGTTGGCTGGAGCGTATCCTGGCTATCTCTCTGGTGACCAGATACTCGCGACTGAAGATGAGCCAACCAACTCGAAACTGAGTCAGTCTCGCGATCCTGTTATCTGCTAGAGGATGGTACGGGTTCGCTCCCCCTGCTAGCGATATATATATATGTATATATATATATATATATATGTG
>NC_068994.1:25743706-25744760 GCF_001194135.2 Octopus bimaculoides
CGCACCGATAACCAGCTGGCGGAAGATCTGCCTGGTAGTAACATGAAACTAGTAATAACATGAAATAGCCACTTAGATGTGGCGATTAACTTTGATTTTTATCATTTCATTGTATGTAAGTCCCCACATTTTATGCCTGTCATTGTATTTAAGCCACCTTGGTAGTTGGGTACTGATACTTCCAAGTGCACCGGCCACTATTGGTATTACGTCCATTTTCTCCATTGCCCCAAACCTGCGTATTTCCCACTCCAATTCATCATAGTTGTTCACTTTTTCTTCTTGCTCTTCAAATCTGCTGTTACCAGGACAATGCTATGTCAATTATAAGGCATGTTTTTTGATTTTCTGCTCACTACGTCAGGTTACTAATGTCTAATCTGATGGTCACATTGAATCATTGCATCCCACAGAATTTTGCAATCCTCATTCTCAGTAACTCCTTCTGGGATTTGGTCATATCACATCTTTCATATTTCTAGGGCATCATCATCATCATCATCATCATCATCATCCTCATCCTCAATGACTTCTCCAACATTACATAGAGCATCCTTGGCAGGGTCCTGCTTTATTCACAAGTGTTCATAATTACCAACTCTGCCTCTGTGAGCTTATTTCCTTTCCACGAACTATCATACTGTGTACGATAGTACACCTAAAATTACACCACGCAGCTATGCTTAATGCACAAAGTGATATGTAACATACCAGATCGGTTGCCGCAACGTATCGTACATCAGGAACTAATGTAGCTGACTTCCTAAATTGTCCATACTGCTGACGCCAAGAGCATGTCTCCTCTACAACGTGAAGCATATACAGAGCCAACTGGTGCCGTTGCTTTGTCAAAGAATCCACGAGTTGAACTGACCAATGAACGCCAAACTATCTATCTATCTATCTATCTATCTATCTATCTATCTATCTATCTATCTATCTATCTATCTATCTATCTACCTACCTACCTACCTACCTATCTATCTATCTATCTATCTATCTATCTATCTATCTATCTATCTATCTATCTATCTATCTATCTATCTATCTATCT
>NC_068994.1:25745638-25746213 GCF_001194135.2 Octopus bimaculoides
ATATACAAAATTTTGAACACAAAAACAAGAAAACCAGAGCAACCAGCAACAGAAATTATTGAACAATGTTTGTATCCCATATTGGCCCACAAGAAATACATAAACTGGGCAAACAGTTTCGCCAGCGTGCAAATTAGATTTGACAGCGAAGAGAAAGCGAAAGAGTTGTCCACGCTGACTCTTCGTTCCGAACATATAATATTGGTACCCACGTACCTTGGACAAAGGGTAACCAGAGTATCGATAAAAAATGTCCCTCCAGAAGTGGAACCACAATGGCTGTTATCAGCTATTTGTTATAACATGGAAGGAAATATAAACATTCTAGAAACTACTGCATTAAAACAGGAAGACTGGAATGGAAAAAATTCGATGTCCTGTTACAGATTACACAGGAAGAATCAAAAGAAATTCCAACTCAAATTGAGCTGCCAGACGGCCACACCCTCTACGTTGTGGTAGAAGGTAGAAGGCCTCAATGCTACCTGTGTGGCATCGAAGGGCACCTCAAAAAAGATTGCCCAACAGCAACAGATAACAAAAAAACAACAAGAAGGAAAAACAGCCAAAAAAGG
>NC_068994.1:25747257-25748537 GCF_001194135.2 Octopus bimaculoides
AACCTCCCCATTTCTTGGGATTTAAAAAATTAAAAAAAATTTTTTTACATACCCCAAACGTTTTTCGATCGTTATCCCCATTTTTTCTCGTCACCTCGAAAAGAAAAACTCTACATTGTATTTGTCCCATCTATGTTGAGCCCTGTGTGGTTAATAAAGAAATCTATCTATCTATCTATCTATCTATCTATCTATCTATCTATCTATCTATCTATCTACCTACCTACCTACCTACATACCTACCTACCTACCTACCTATCTATCTATCTATCTATCTATCTATCTATCTATCTATCTATCTATCTATCTATCTAGCGCTTCAAACTACCTGGATGTATAGAACGCGATGACAAGCTGCGCGAAAGACAAGTCCCCGGGCTTGGATGGTCTGCCTTATGAGCTTTATTGACGTATGCCATACTTTTTTTTGTAGAACTCTTGGTAATAGTCTACTGCAACTGGCAGTAAAACGGGAGTATCCCCAGTTTTGTGAGCCGAGGAGCGGTGACACTGCTAAAGAAAGACCCAAACAAAGGGGACGTTATAGATAATTTTCGGCCCATCCCTCTGCTCAACGAAGATTTGAAGATTTTGGCTAAGGTGATACCCGAGAGGTTGTAATTGAGAAACTGGTCGACAAGGCGCAAACATGCGTCGTGCCGGGCAGGAGTATCCATGATAATCTCCATCTGATGCGCTACATCATAGATAGGGTAGTTAAGGAACGTAGCATGGGTGGGGCGCCGATCAATTTGGATCAATCGAAAGCTTTCGATTGGGTGGACCATCGTTATTTGGAGGCTCTCCTTAGGGCGGCTGGTTTCAGTCCCGTCTTCCGCGGTTGGATCGCGTGTTTGCATACGCAGACGATGTTACCGTCATAGTGTCGAGCCACAGGCGTATCAACCTGGTCAGCGAGGCAGTAAAAGAATACGAAGCGGTAACGGGAGCGAAAATTAATCTGGAAAAGTCAGTGGGCTTGCTGCTCGGCTCCTCGAGAAGCAAGCCCATGCCGTCCAACCGAGTCTCCATCTTGGGACACTGGACCGACGGACCGGTTAAATTAGTCGGGATCTGGTTCGGTCCAGACCTCCAAATAGAGAAGGACTGGGATGAGATAACGAGTAGAGTGGCCATCCTCACCCAGCAATGGACCGAAGGAAGCTATCTCTAAAAGGCCGGGCAGAGGTGGCGAATGCGTACATCGCATCCGTCATCTACTACCGTCTGACCGTCATACCTTGTCCCGACCTCACCATCACAAAACCGGAGCGCATACT
>NC_068994.1:25748975-25750751 GCF_001194135.2 Octopus bimaculoides
CTCTGGCCTGGCACTGCTACCGTGAAGCATTGCCCGTTCGGGATAAGCTCTACAGGCATGATTCAAGAAATACCGGACCCACTTGCCCGAGATGCGGTCAGAGCGACGAAACCATTCTGCACGCACTGGTACAATGTCCAAACATTTCAGACATGTGGGCTTACGTCGAATGGCTGCTGTCACGTGTGGAACGGAATCGACTGTTGGCCGAGTCTATCGTGAATATTGCCCCGCCACCTTCTTTTAACCGGGAAGGAAAGGCAGTTTTCATTATACGGGTGGGTATGATGAAATAATGTGTGTGGTAGACTCGTGCGAAAAGTTTTAGAGACAAACACTTTCCTCTCTGGCCAACCTCACCTCACGTCAACTTCTCCAAGTATCACTCGAAGAGAAAGGTAAAAATAGAGAGGGAAGTTTTGTCAAATGAAAGATTCAGCAAAAGGAGGATGAATGTGGAACCACCTTGAGCATGAACCTATAAGACTTAGATAAGACACATAGGCAGGGTCCTGGGTACGGGAAACTAAACGCGTCTTTCCTGTCGAGAACTCAGGGTGGACTTCAGGGCCTATCTTCACAGCCTGCCACGACTCTCGACAAGAGAGGCAAAATACTGCGAAGGTGCCATCACAGCAGCGGAAGTGCGGGACGCGATGGCAGAATGTTCGAGGGACAAATCGTCGGCTTTGGATGGTCTACCATACGAGCTTTACAGTTGTATGCCAGACTTCTTTGGAGACATCTTGTCAGCAGTGTACTGCAACTGGCATCAAAACGGGAGCATCCCCGGTTTTGTGAGACGAGGAGTCGTAACGCTGCGGAAGACAGATCCAAAAAAGAGGGGGACGTAATAGATAACTTTAGGCCTATCACTCTGCTCAATGCAGACTTGAAAAGATTGGCTAAGGTGTTAGCCAAGAGGTTGGCAATTGTCATCGAGAAATTGGTCGACAGTGTGCACCGTTCCGGGCCGGAGCATCCATGACAACCTCCATCTGATACGCTATATCATAGTTAAGGAACCTGGTGAAGGAACCTGGCACGGGTGGGGCCCTGATGAATATGGATCAATCCAAAGTTTTCGATAGGTTAGAACATCGATACTTGGAGGCTGTGCTCATAGCGGCTGGTTTTGGTCCCATCTTCCACAGCTGGATAGCTGCTTTGTACAGAGGCATCCGTTCGGTAATTCGCGTAAATAGACATCTATCGAGACATTGTACGTTCGACATTGAACATGCGGTCCGTCAGGGATGCCCCCTCTCGTCGCTTCTATACGTATTGACTCTCGAGCCACTACTACGGAAGCTGGCGACGCTGAGGGGCATCCCGCGAGAATTGGGATGCGGAACGAGCGTGTTTGCATACGCGGACGACGCCACCGTCATAGTGTCTAGCATGAAGCACATCGAGCTGGTCGGCGAGACACTGAAAGACTACGAAGCGTTAACAGGAGCGAAAATCAACCGGGAAAAGTCAGTGGGCTTGCGGCTCGGCACCTGGAGAAGCAAACCCATGCCGTCCACCAGCGCCTCCGTCGTGGGACGCTGGACCGACGGTCCGGTCGAGTTGCTCGGGGTCTGGTTTGGTCTGGACCTCCAAACGGAGAAGAACTGGAACGAGATAACGAGTAGGGTGGTCACTCTCGCCCGGCAATGGGCCGAGAGGAAGCTGTCCCTAAAAGATCGGGCGGAGGTGAAAAACACGTACATTGCGTCTGTTATCTACTACCGCCTGACCGTCGTGCCTTGTCCTGACCCTACAATCATCAAA
>NC_068994.1:25751083-25752134 GCF_001194135.2 Octopus bimaculoides
TGGTAGTGCTATGGAGAAGCGCTACCCGTTCGAGATAAGCTCTACAGGCCTGGATCGAGAAACACGCGGCCGACCTGCCCGAGATGCGGTCAGAGCGACGAAACCTTTCTGCACGCACTCGTACAGTGTTCAACCATTTCCGACCTGTGGGCCTATGTCAAACGACTGCTATCGCGTGTGGGACGAGTCAGTTTATCAACCGAGTCTATCGTGAATATTGTCGCGCTTCCTTCCTCGAAACGGGAAGGATGAGCCATTTTCATCGTACTTGTGGCTATGGCGAAAGAATGTGTATGGTGGATGCGTCTGAAAGGTCTAGAGACAAAGACTTTCCTCTCCGGTGAATCTCTCATCAGCTTCTGCAAGTATCACTTGAAGAGGAAGGTGAGAGTAGAGCGGGAAGTTTTGTCTAGTGAATGTTTCAAAAACAGATGGGTGAATGTAGCAAGGATGGAACGTGTGAATGATGGAGCATAATCCCATGAACCAAAAAAAGAAAGGTAAAAGAGAGTCACTTACTGTAATGTGTTTTATGCATGACATTATTGCTCGAGGTCACTGTGGTCGTTTCCGTAGTCTTTCCTTTCCACAGATAAACCTAATCTGTTTCTCCTTTTTACATTATGACATTCCTGTGATACACAATCCTTAATGATCGGCTTTTTTTCCCAGGATCCCTTTGATCGAAATTCTACCCCACCTTTTTTTTCTTCTTCTTCCCAAAAAGAAATGCTCTACTTTGTATTTTGTCCCCTCTGTGTTCAGCCCTGCGGTTACCGTGGTCTTTTCCGCAGGCGGATCTTTATGCTTTGACGGGAAACACTTGTTTTCTTAACGAAACACTTTCAAACTTGGGACACTGGTAAAATGTGTCATATAAAACAACTTCTTCTCTTAACCTTCTTAACAAAAAATTGTACATCGCAAGTTATTTCATGTTAAAGTTGTCGTATTTCTGTAATTTCAACCATTCACTGACGTCTATTCAGCTGAATACAGTTAGTGCTGTTCGGTGTCAAGTGTGTTATTCCCTGTTTAATTATATCATTAT
>NC_068994.1:25756655-25757143 GCF_001194135.2 Octopus bimaculoides
AGACTTGTTTGGAGACGTCTTGGTGGCGGTGTACTGCAACTGGCAGCAAAACGGGAGCATTCCCGGTTTTGTGAGTCGAGGAGCCGTAACGCTGCTGAAGAAAGATCCAAACAAGGGGGATGTCATAGATAACTTTAGGCCCATCACTCTGCTCAATGCAGACCTGAAAATTTTGGCCAAGGTGTTAGCCAAGCGGTTGGCGAGAAACTGATCGGCAAGGCGCAAGCGTGCGCCGTGCCGGGCTGGAGCATCCATGACAACCTTCATCTGATGCGCTACATCATAGAGCGGGTAGTGAAGGAACCTGGCATGGGTGGGGCCCTGATCAATTTAGATCAATCGAAAGCTTTCAATAGGGTAGACCATCAATACTTGGAGGCTGTCCTCATAGCGGCCGGCTTCGGTCCCATTTTCCGCAGCTGGATGGCTGCCTTGTACAGAGGCATCCGTTCGGTAGTTCGCGTCAATGGGCATCTATCAAGACCCTT
>NC_068994.1:25758697-25764330 GCF_001194135.2 Octopus bimaculoides
AAAAAGGCAAAAGATAGTCACTTACTGTTATAGTTTCTTCAATGACAATATTGACCAAGGTTACCGTAGTCTTTTCCGTAGGCTTTTCTTTCCACGGCCAAACCTAAACTGTCCTCCCCTCTTTTTACACGAGAACATTACTGTGATATACGATCCCTATTGATCGCTTTTTTTTTTCTCGACCCCTTTTGATCGAACTCCCCTCTTTTTCCCTTTCTACGATCCCTTTTGATCGACACACCCCTATTTTTTTCCTTCCCCCTCCCAAAAAGAAAAGCTCTATATTGTATTTGTCCCCTCTGTGTTGAGCCCTGTGTGGCTAATAAAAGAAATGTATCTATCTATCTATCTATCTATCTATCTATCTATCTATCTATCTATCTATCTATCTATCTATCTATCTGCCTGTGTTTTTTCTCTCTAATAGCAATATATCACTAAAATTTTTATTGTTGTTTCTATGACAATATTGCTGGTGATGCTGAAATCGTAGTTTTGTATGTTGCTGTTAATTCTACTATAGATGTCAATATAGCTGTTGTCGTTGATGTGGTTGTTGTTGCTCTTGTCGAACCCCAACACTGTACATCTGTTATTTGTCACTGGTGTCTGAAATAAGATTATTTTGTTGCTTCTTAACGTTAGTGTTGTGGTTATCTCCCCGCTAACACACATAGTTGATTTTTTTTCACTTTTTGTAGCAATTGATAGTGTTCTTATTGCTATTGGTTAGTCTTGACAAATATCCGAAATACAATCTAAATAAAACACTAAAATCTCCGTCTCTTCTAACCTCTATTCCAACATATTTTCATCACTCGTTCACTTTTTCAATAGATGCACACGCGCGCGCACACACACACACACACACACACACACGCACACGCACACACAGACACACACAAATACACACACACGTGCGCGCGCGCGCAACACACACACACACACGCACGCACGCACACACACACATCAGAAAGCCGGCAAGAGGAGTTGTAGAAGAGGCATATCGCAGCGCGTTGATTTGTCACTTCCGCTGCCATTAAAAAAAACCCTTAATGAATTGATAAATTTGATAGATGGCTACATAGCTGTTGTTTGAATGGCTGGGCGATTACACACACGCACGCACGCACGCACACACACACACACACACACACACACACACACACACACACACACACACACACACACACACACACACACACACACACGCACACACACAAGAGAGAGATTGTTTGAAAGATGGTTGGGGTAAAATATCGAAAGACACACGGATAGAGGATTGCTTGATAGATAAGTAAATAGATAGGTAAAACAAAAATGTCAAAAATAAAGGTACACGCATGCACATGCACACTCATACCTACTTCAATAAGTCAATAATCTAAAAACGAAACAACATGCGATATTAACAGTTAACAAAGAAAGACAAAAAAGAAAAAAGAGAACAAGAAACAAACAAAAACCTTGATGTCTTGTTAGCTATTTGCCGTCACTTGGCATTGTTTAGCTAAAGTAAATGGAAGGGGAGGCCTTTCATATTTTTCCGCTGCTCTGATCAATTAATATTTCTCTGGTTTATTCACTTACAACTAATTTGTAATATTCATTTTTATCTGTTTTGGTTTAATTTTGTTTATATTTTATCTGTATTGTTTCTATGTCTGAGTATGTATGAGTATGTTTGTATGTGTTTGTGAGAGTCTGTGCTTGTGTCTGTATTATGGTGAGTGTGCACGCGTTTCTTGTTCGTGTGTTTCCGATTATATATTTGTTAGCGCGTGCGTCCGTGTTATTAATATCAAAGTACTGTCGATTTGTGTTCTGTAAATCTACAATTGATAAAATAAGATTGTTGTATTTGATTTGATCAGCATATCTCTGTCTGTCATTGTCAGTTTATCTCTCACTCTCTTTGTATGTATGTATGTATGTATGTATGTATGTATGTATGTATGTATGTATGTATGTATGTAAACCCAAACACACATAGTTAAACAATGTTTCTATAAGTATAAATACTGTAAACATTAGCTGAAGAAAGGAGTTACAACAAATGTACAGTAAGACATTTTCAAAGAACATTACACTATTACAATGCAATTCTAGCAGGAAGTGTATCCCAAGATAAATAGAACTAGAAATCGGAGAAACTGTAAAGAAGATATATGCTAGCACAATCCTTCATAAAGTCTGAACATCTCCATTTCTATAGTTCAATTTTTAAATTCTTTTTATGAATAATTCTCGCAGCACCAATGCTACCAAATCTTTAATAACATACCGTAATTGTAATAATATTCTTAAATTTGCAAATAACACTGCCACTTCCGATCTGGCTAAATTCTTCTTATAAAAACAAGGCCAATGCAGGACAAATAAGAATTGAAAATGTCTCTAAAAAGGTGACTTCCCTTGTCTGTGCATTTATTAAATTTGAAATCCCATATAATTTCGTGTAGTATCGAGTAATATCCAAAAATGGAAGGAATTACCAACATTTTTAGGTGGATCGCTTAAAAAATTGTAGAAGTTCTTCCAGCATGAAATCATTGGTAGCACTGTTAATCTATAAATAAAGAATATTTACCAACCGAATGCGGTTTTGAGTAGTGGCACTTACTGTTCGATACTATCACATACATACATACATACATACATACATACATACATACATGCAGTATTGCCATACTTTTCATTCCAACCCTTCTCATAGCGCGATTTTAGCCTCACTCCTAACTTGTATGCAAAACCGAATGGTAGAATCAGCTGAAATGGATCTATGATAACGTATAGTATAAATATTGATATACCCACTCTATTGATAGAGATATTCAAGTGCCTATTTTTCTGATTTATGGATTCTTATATGGATGACTCTATGTATGTATGTATGTATGCATGTATGCATGTATGTTTACATACGTATGCATGTGTGTATCTCTATCTATCTATCTATCTATCTATCTATCTATCTATCTATCTATCTATCTGTCTGTCTGTCTGTCTGTCTGTCTGCCTGTCTGTCTGTCTGTCTGTAGGTCTGTCTGTCTGTAAGTCTGTCTGTCTATCTATCTATCTATCTATCTATCTATCTATCTATCTATCTATCTATCTATCTATCTATCTATATTAAAACTCGAAATTCGTCTATTTTCCTGCCATTTAAGAGAATAAGTGAATACAGACTAAAACTGACAGAAAAAAATGCGAATTAGGTCAAGTAATCGACGAAAGTGGGCGCAGACCGGACCCATCAAGGGCGACGGCAATACGAAATATGCCGCCCCCGACGAACATGACAATGCTACAAACATTCCTAGATTTGGTAAATTATTACCAAGTGTATATACCAAATATACATAAGGTAAGGGCACCATTTAATGAATTATAAAAAAAAATGCCATATGGGTTTGCCAGAAGCATTTAACGAGTTAAAAGATGTGTTAACTTTAGATATGTATCTTACGCATTTCGACCCAAAGTTAGAGATAATACTAGCTACTGATGCCAACAAGTATGGGATAGGAGCCGTGCTCCTACACAAGGATAACGAGGGCAGGAGAAAAGCTATTGCTCACACATCAAGAACATTATCGCCGGCGGAAAAGAGCTATAGCCAGATTGAAAAAGAGGCGTTGGCTATTATAGTTGGCATGAAAGCATTTCACAGGTTCATTGACAGCCGACGTTTTTGGCTGCAAACGGACCATAGATCTCTAATAACAATATGGTGATCCAAGAAAGGAATTCCGACACATACGGCAAATAGACTGCAGCAGTGAGGTACCGTTCTTTTAAACTACGATTATAGAATGGAATATCTTCCTTCAAAAAGTTGGGGGCATGCCGATGGTCTCTCTAGGTTAATTCCGAGAAATAACGAACCGCTGGAGTGGAATATCGTGCGTGAACTACCAGTAACTTTGGAAGAAATAAAAAGAAATGCGGGAAATGACAAATTTATTAATGAGACAAAAAAAAAAAACTGTGGTCGACAAAAGGGAATTAAAAAAAAAGGTCTGATGCAAAGAACCGCCAAGATGTGAACGTGTACTCTATATGTGATGGTGTACGCTCAGAGAGTGGTCATACCACAGACATTACAGAAGAAAATGCTAAAAGAGTTTCATGTGGGACACCCAGGCATCTCTAGAATGAAAGCGTTGATGCGAAGTTTCGTACACTGGCCAAGCATGGACAAGGAAGTTGAAAATCTGGTAAAAGGCTGCAGAGGATGTGCGTTGGCAGTGAAACTACCTACTAAAAATATGAACCTTGGCCGGAATTGAAAATGCCATGGTCTCGATTACATATCGATTTTGCAGGCCCAATAAATGGATATTATTACTTAATAGTAGTGGACAGCTACACAAAATGGCTTGAGGTCGTGAGGGGTAAACGACCAGCCTCATATACGGTAAGAAACTTATTACACGAGTTGTTCGCAAGATTTGGTGCACCGGATATAATTGTCTGTGATAACCGAATACAGTTTGTATCCTGTGAGTTTAAAAGATTCTACGGGATGTTCACATTAGAACATAAAACTATAGCACCGTATCACTCTAGATCGAATAGAAGGGCTGAACGGTTCGTGGACACTTTTAAGAGAGCTTTAAAGAAAGCTAATAAGGAAGCCACGGACGAGGTCACGATCCAACAATTCTTAAGGGTATACAATGTAACTCCGAACCCAAATGCGCCAGAAGGAAGTTCAGCAGAATTAATGTTTACGAGAAAGGTGAAGTCAGTATTCCATAAACTGTTACCGGTGAAGTGAAGAAAAAAAATACGTACAAGTAAAGGCATGCCAAAATTCTTTAGAATCGGTGACAAGGTATATGTAAGAATGTACAAAAATGTCAAGCAATACTGGGAAGAAGGAGAAATTGTAGCATACATAGGAAGAATGGTGTAAGAAACAGAAATGGAATGGAAAGGAGACATAGAAGTCAGCTTAAAGAAAAAGTCATAGAAAAAGAAGCAGCATGAGTAGAAATACTGATGGATTAGCTATATGACACTTTTCAGGTTCCAACACCATAACAAAAAGTTAAAACTATAAGTACAAGGAAAATGAAGAACACCTAAGTCCTAAGAGTGGACCCTAAGAAGAAAATATATTGAGTATATATATATATAAAGAAGAGGTGGGGTAATAAAAGAAATTGTTTGTTAGATAAAATAATTAAAAGGGGAGATGTTGTATAGAGAAACTGTACACCTCGCCCGGTAAAAAGTGGTAGCAGGCAGCCATTATAAATAGACAAGTAGCCGGTCGACAGTGGAAGGTCGAAGGTCGAGACTACGAGAAGACTGTGTTGATAGTCGAGTCTGTGCTAATATAGTAATTATACTGTGATACTGAGTGGACGTTATAAAGATCCAACCTTTAGAGGATAACAACACTGTACGACAAGGGTTCGTACAGTGCCAGATAGAAACATTCTATCGACGACTTCGGAATATAACAATATCTGTCAGAGCGACAACCGTTGTCGAAAGACAGATACAACAGTGGCAAAAGACCGCTTTACAATATATATTTTATATATGTATTTGTGTGTCTGTATATATTTCTCTCTCTCTCTGTCTCTCTCTCTCTGTCTCTCTCTGTGTGTCTCTCTCTC
>NC_068994.1:25764340-25764455 GCF_001194135.2 Octopus bimaculoides
GTAGCCGGTCGACAGTGGAAGGTCGAAGGTCGAGACTACGAGAAGACTGTGTTGATAGTCGAGTCTGTGCTAATATAGTAATTATACTGTGATACTGAGTGGACGTTATAAAGAT
>NC_068994.1:25764555-25767878 GCF_001194135.2 Octopus bimaculoides
CACTTGCCCAAGATGCCACGCAGTGGGACTGAACCCGGAACCAAGCGGTTCATAAGCAAGCTACTTACCACACACCCACTCTTCTATATATATATAGTTATATGTATGTATGTATGTATGTATGTATGTATGTATGTATGTATGTATGTATGTATATGTGTATGTGTGTCTGTGTGTGTCTATGTGTCTGTGTATATTACACCAGCCAACAAAAAACTTTTTTCTCTGGTATAAAATCTTAGAGCTGTTTTAGACTAATTTTGGGGTGCCAATTCCAAAATTAACCTCAGTATATGCCTTTATTTATATGGAACATATCAAAAGTTGACTTTACACCACTATTTACAGGAATAGGACACGGTATAAAAATGAAAGAGGAGTACGCTAACATCAAGATTGTTTTGGAGAGGTTGCAAATCATGTTCATGGATGGGTAATTTGTGTCGATTTGAAAATGGTAAACCTTCTACTGAGCTAGCAAGGAGGTTACACTAAGTACACTTGTTTCCTGTGCTACTGGGACAGTAAGGCTACAAAGGATCATTGAATGAAAAAAGAATGGCCCATCAAGAAACAGTTTGATGCCGGGTGACAAAACCTTCATTAATGACCCTCTGGTTGATAGGAAAACATGTCTTCCTCCCACTGCACATAAAACTTGGTGTTCTTATGAACTCTACTGTGATCAAGAGCTTTGATGAATTGCTTCAGATATATATGTACAATATTTCCAAGTCTCAATGATGAGAAGAAGAAAATCAAGAAGAAGAAGAAGAAAGAGGAGGAGGAGGAGGAGGAATATTTAATGAACCTCAAATAAGAACATTCCTCTGGGATCCACATTTTGTTACAACAATGAGAGCGAGTGAGACTAGAACTTGGAATGCCTTCTCTGATGTGGTGCGGAATTTCCTTGGGAACAAGAAAACAGACAATTATCAAGAGATTGTGGAGGAGCTGCTCTGGAGTTTTCAAGCACTTTGATATAGAATGAGCATTAAATTGCGCTACTTACACAGTCACTTGTTTGAACTTTCAGAGAACTTGGGCGATATTAGCGAAGAATAAGGTGAACACTTTCATCAAGACGTAAAAGTAATGGAAGAATGTTACCAAGGCCGATGGGACTCAAACAGATTACTGCTGGAGCTTGATGAGAGACATTCCAGAAGCTGTGCACAAAGGATTGTCAAAAAACGGTCTTGTAGTAATAACATGTTCAGAATGAATGATCACATTGGATAGAAATTTTGTATTCATATTTTGTTATTACAATGCTTAATTCTTATATGCTAATGTACATTTACTCACACAACTTCGTGTTTTGATTTATTAGATTAAAAAAAGGCATATTGTCTCTTAAAAATTGCATCTACGTATGTTTAATTCCTCCTTTATGAGCATTAAATAGCTGTTTCTAGCTAAACTAAAAGATTTTATATCTCAAAAATCTGATGTGATGGACAAAATCTGATGCCAGATTTGGATTCAGCACCTCATAATTAACTAAAAATTCATTGATAAACCTTGTGCCAGAAAATATGTGTTGACCAGTGTTACCATTCAGCACTCTTATTTTTATTGCATGTTTTCAAAGCACTTCCAAGCGCAACTTTATCGACCTTAGGTATGTGTTGTTATTTTTACTGTATAAAATAGCATACTACTCTAAATAGGGTGTGCACGGTGCCTAGTAGTACTATTTTCTGCCTGTTAAATATAGTCACATGTATTGGAGTTTTGGTTATGTATTTATTTGCATTTTTTTTTTTTTACCAAACCTAATGCACCCAAGGATTGTTTTTGTCTTCAGGTTCCTTATTCGAGTAATCTCTATTTCCAGATCTTTGTATTTCGAAAATTTCTTCATTTCTTTTAGTTACATTCTCATCTGTTGGGACTGATACGTCGATTAGAAGGCATTTTTTTCTTGGCGGTTCTTGATAATAATATCTGGTCGATTAAATTTGATTTCCCTATCTGTGTATATTGGCATATCCCAGAGTACGACTGCTTTGTCAATTTCTGTGGTATGCCTATACCATCTTTTTACTGTTGACATTTCATAGTACTAGCACAACTTCCAGTGTAAGTATCAACTATGCCATTTCAGTGGAATATTCTTCCTTGGCTAAGAGGGGGTAGCTAGAGACGATATGGTTTATTGTTCACCCCTCCCCCCTCACACACCTTATTCTGCAGTTGCTTATTGTGTTCTGCTTCCCTGTGTGTTTTTGGTGATTTCTGATGGGAAGTCTACGATCTTATGCTGCGATTAAGTGTTTTGAGTACCGTTGGGATTTTATTTTGTCTATTTCCTTTCTGTTTAGCTTATTTGCCATGAAAGAGTCTTTCTTGCCATTGTTTTATTATGGCATTTTGTAGTTCTAGTTTTAGCTTATACAAGCAGTATAGCCTGGTGCTTCCCGGGATTAAGCTAGGATTATTAAGTGATCAAGTGCTTTATTTCAAACCAAAATAAGTAACATCGACATCAGATTTGAGCGAAATCCGTTGAAATTGGTTTGGCTGAAAATGGTTTGCTGGCAATTTGATTGGGAAATCCCATAAGGAATCAGTTTATTGGATATTTCCTCTCATTGACTGTTTTTTTAAAGTTGCATTAGAGATCTGCATAGGAGAAGGTTGATCTGAAGGTTTGCATTGGGGATCTGGATTGGAGTAACTTAGGAAAACTTACCAACAGCCTTAACGAAAAAATAAGGGGCCTGTCCCTTCTAGGTTAACTCTAACCCTAACCCTAAACCCTAACCCGAACCCTAAAACCCTAACCCTGACCCTAAAACCCTAACCCTAACACCAACCCTAATCCTAACCCTAACCCTAACACTAACCCTAACCCTAAACCCTAGCCCTAACACTAACCATAAACCCTAACCCTGACCCTAAAACCGTAACCCTAACGCCCTAGTAGAAATCGTGCGGGTGTTAATCTGAAAAATTACCAAACCCTTTCTGTGGTCCGAAAAATGGGTTGGGGGTGGTGGAAGCCTCGGAAATTTTACCCATTTGTGTAATTCACTGACAAATTGTTATATACCTCTTTGTTTCATTGTTGTTAAATAAATGGATTGTCAATAAACTTTTTTCTTCGGCGTGAAATATAAACAAAACTCTTTTGCTCCCAAAGTAGTATATGTGCGTGTGTGTGTGAGAGTGAGATGGGGAAGAAAGATGAACGATTTAAAATAAATAAATGATTTAAAATAAATATATTTTAATTGTTGTGTGAGAAAGTATATATAATTTCATTATAAAATATAGTGTCTTTCAAAAACATCCTATATTTGAAACTATATCTC
>NC_068994.1:25768930-25769892 GCF_001194135.2 Octopus bimaculoides
CCCCCCCCCCCAGCAATCCCAATATAACAAGTATTAATAATATTGATTTCATTAATAACAATAATAACACCAATAATAACTTCTATCAACCAAATTACAATTAACATTTTTTAGACCAAGTGGAGAGAAACAGGGACACACGTTGGAACAAAAGTTACAGGAGAAACCCAAAGAAATTAACTTATCAAAGAAAACTCTCTCTATAACAAAAATCAATATACTAGCCAAAGGTTTAAAGTTTATTCCGACCCCACGAAGATCTAACCATAATGAAATTAAAGACAATATTTCGGAATTCTGCAGAAAACTACGACTCGCAGAAGCACTAACTGACTACAACAACGAAGATGAACCACTGGTCAAAAACAGAAGTAATTACTTTCCACATAAGGGTAGGAATAAAACACTGGATGACTTTTGCGACCATATCCAAAATTTCCCTTATACATCCCATAAAAAGAAAATTAATTCGAACCTCAACAATCTAGAATGGAAAAATCTAATCGAACTACAAAACGACAAAGACTTGACAATTAAAGAAGAAGACAAAGGAAGTGCTGTAGCTTTGATGGACACAAAATACTATAAAAACCTAGGATTATCCATACTAGAAAACGAAGCCTTCTACGAAAAAGTTATAAACTATAAACAACAAAAAACAATGAAAAATCTTGCATCCTTAATTCTTCTACATGGAAAAGGCCTGACAGAAAAAGAAACAGACATCACGAACTTCAAATGCAAACCCAGTCTTTTTTACGGCCTTCCTAAAATACACAAGAGCAAGATAATCAATGAAGCCTGCAAATACATAAATATCCAAACGCCAGAAGACTTAACTTTAAGGCCCATTGTAGCTGGGCCAGCCTGTGAAACCCACCGCCTAAGCAATTTTCTAGACATCCTACTGAAACCCTTGCTGAAATACATCAAAAGTTTCATTAGAGACGATTTAGACATGC
>NC_068994.1:25772824-25774998 GCF_001194135.2 Octopus bimaculoides
AGATGGACGGTCCACTGAAGTGCTCTGGCAAGGGCGGTGTGGATAGTGGTGAGGGGATATCCACGTAGGATGAAGTGGCGAGCCATGAGTTGAGACTGAGTCTCAAAGTCATGGTTGTCACAGCAGAGCCTGCGTAGACGGAGGAATTGGGAATAGGGGATGGAGAGCTTGGTGTGTTTAGGGTGGGAGGAGGAGAAGTTGAGGTATGAATGTAATTCTGTCTGTTTGTAGTGGATGGAGGTGGTAAAAAAAGTATTCCATCTGGTGAGAGATAAATATCATTTATATAAAGGTTACAATACATGTATTTAAGCGCTACTAATAGTTTCATATGTTGAGAAATACTCATCTATATTCTTCAGGTGCAAATCACATATCATAACGAAGTAAAAAAAAAAATTGAATAATAGATGAAACCCGAAAAAAACTGAGAAAGTAGCATATAGAAAACGTACAAAGTAAAAAACGGAAAACAAAAAACATAAAACGGAAAACAAAGAACACAAAAACTAAAGTGTAAAAATTAAAAAAAGTAAAGAGGGAAAAGAACTATCCTCCTTAGGCCTTAGATGATAAAGCTGGAAAGATATCAAGTCAGTCAGAAATAGGCGGAATTTTCCAATTCTTCAAAAAATATTTATACATGTGCTTGCCGCCACTGAAAATTTCTGGCCTAGAGTTCAATAGAGAGTTAGGGATCTTAAATCTGAACCCTTTCAGCTAAACAAATCTTACATTTATTCGATCCAATCACATAAGGCATGGATTTCTCAATTACTTTCCATTTAATCACATGTGGTGTTTCATTATCTTTCAAAGACCATATGTAGCCAGCCAACTTGGTAGCTTTACTTTTATCGCTATGTCGGAAGGAGGCTACGTGATTGTTCTGTTTGGCTGAACCGCTAAGTTATGGGTCATAAACATTCCAACACTGGTTGTCAAGTGGTGATAGGGGGACAAATACAGAGACAATGGCACACACACACACACACACACACACACACACACACACACACACACACACACACACACACACACACAAGGTGCAAATATTTAGGAGTGAATATTTACATAGATATTATTGTTATTATTATCCAGAGTGACATAAATAGTTGATAATAACAACAACAACAATAATATAAGTGGCTGCAGGCCTAAAATAGCATTATATAGCTACAGAATTAACATTCATATCAATCATAAGAGCACACAAATGTGCCTGCCTCCTGGAAATAAGAGTTAAAACCCTCATTTAAACCACCAATAATAACACTGAAATTACGACAGAAAATCAATCGTAGTCGGGCGAGCGAGACGAAGAAAAGTCTTTCACATGCCTATATAGCCCAATGCTATATATTTCTAAGTACTTGGATACACGTGGACCGGTTTCTACTTTGACATGCCGTCCTACCTTCCTCAGCATGTATTACGGGATGAAACAATCTTCTCAATCCGTCACATTGAAATGTGCTGGCGTTCTGAATTGTTTTGCGCCAAAATCAGAACAGCCTCAGTGTAAAAATACCAACAAGGAGCAAATATTCAGGA
This sequence comes from Octopus bimaculoides, assembly GCF_001194135.2. Classification (NCBI taxonomy): domain Eukaryota; kingdom Metazoa; phylum Mollusca; class Cephalopoda; order Octopoda; family Octopodidae; genus Octopus; species Octopus bimaculoides. Next base: position 25,774,379 of record NC_068994.1, read on the forward strand.
GTGAATATTTATATAGATATTATTATTGTTATTTTATCGAGAGTAATATAAATAGTTTATAATAACAACAATAGTTATATAAGTGGTTGCAGATCTAGAACAGCATTATATAGCTATAGAATTTAAATTTATAGCAATCATAGGGGCACGCAAATGTGCCTGCCCACTAGAAATAAGAGTTAAAACTTTCAATTAAACCTCCAATAATAACACTGAAAATTACGAAATGTCAACCCCCTCACCGGACATTGACATGACACTTCAACAATTTATGTCTGTAATGCAAGCCATATGCTACAAATGTGTCGGCCACTGTACACAAGAACAAAATCCTCAGGGAGAGGAAAATTCTCATGAGACGGCGTCAAAACGTTCAAATCGCCTAAACAAAAAAATTGAAAACACTGAAAAATCCCGCCCGAAAATACAACGGCTGGAGACTTGAAAAACTCTGCAACTCTTCTATGAAAAAGAAAGAGCAGACAAAGAAGCCTGGGCTATAGACAATATAAAATATAAGTCCAGAGCCTTCTACAAGTTTGCCTAAGAAACAGCCTCCGTTTACTGCAGGGTAGGGCCACTCCTAAAAAAAACAAAAAAACAAAAAAAAAACATGGTTC
>NC_068994.1:25775025-25782335 GCF_001194135.2 Octopus bimaculoides
ATGGTTCACTTATAGGAAACCCAATGAGGATAAGTGAAATACTAAATGAGCAATTCAAAAGTGTTTTCACTCCATTCTTAGGACACTTGCAAGTCAGCAACCCAGCTGACTTTTTTTTACCATCGCAGAGATAAAAACAGAGGTAGTGATGATTGATTACATCAATATAAAAGAAGACGATGTAATAAGGGCTATAGATGAAATGAACTCGAACTCAGCTACTGGCCCTGATGGATTCCCAGCAATCCTTCTAAAAGCATGTAAGCGAGTCCTAGCAAGACAACTGCAGTCCCTCTTCCGGAGCTTCCTTGCAACTGGCAAGCTTCGAAGCAAACCAAAGGAAGGTAAAATATGCCCTATTCATAAAAGAGGTAGCAGAGCAGAGACCAAAATCTACAGTCTTAACTCTTTGACCTCGCACATCAGCAAAGTCATAGAACGGATAGTCAGAAGAAAACTAATCACCTTCCTTGAGGAAAATGACTTGCTGACTGACACCCAACATGATTTCCGACCAGGAAGAAGCTGCCTGACTCAACTCTCACAACACTATGACTGGCTGTTGAAATAGCTGCTCAACCACTCAAATGTAGATGTGATATATCTCTACTTTGCAAAGGCTTTCGCTAAAGTCGATCATGGAATGATTTGTTATAAACTGCGTGATCTCGGCATAGTCGGAAAATTGGGAGAATGGCTGCATGACTTTTTGAAGGATAGAAGTCAGGTGGTAGCAGCCAATGGGGCCACCTCCAATGACACGCAAATAGTGAGCGGTGTTCCGCAAGGCGCTATTTTGGGACCACTACTGTTCATAATAGCCCTCTCAGATATGCCCACAGCCACACAGAGATCCACGATCACAAATTATGCAGATGATACAAAAGTCTCAAAGGTGATACAGAACCCTGAAGAGGCTATGCACCTGCAATGTGAGTTGGATGAAATATACAAGTGGGCTGAGAAGAATAGCATGCAGTTTAATAATGAAAAGTTTCAAGCCTTGTGCTATCAGCATGCAAAACTAAATGCAATACCAATTAAATACACTGGGCGGATTGCAATCCCAGAGACAGTTAGTGCGATACCTGGGCATTTGCATGAGTAATGACGCATCCTTCCATGTGTATGTTGCTAAGTTGGCAATGAAATGCAGGCGGCTACTCGGATGGTTTCTTAGAACTTTTAGAACGAGAGATCAGGAAACCATGATGGTCCTCTGGAGGACATTTGTCCTAAGTCGCTTTGACTATTGCTGTCAGCTATGGTCACCAACCAGTGTAAAATCAATTGCAGAACTAGAGGCAATCCAACGAAGCTACAAAAAGAAGATAGACTCTATGGAGCATATAAGCTGCTGGAAAAGACTCAAGAGATTGAGACTCTATTCCCTAGAGCACAGGCGGGAAAGATATGGCATAATATACAGCTGGAAGATCCTGGAGGGACTTGTCCCAAACTTTGGCATCGAGACTTACACTAATACTAGAACAGGGTGCCACTGCATAGTGCCCAAGACTCCAACTTTATATAGGGTACTATATAAGCTCTTGCTTCGCTAAAACTAGAAGTTAAAATACTCCTAATCTACAATAAGAATCACTAAATTAATACAGACCTGATAGGAAAAGCATTTTAGTGAATAAGAATAGCGTCTTACCTCTACAAAAGATGCAGAAGGAATGTCAGTTAATCTGATATCATGGTTTCGAATTTAGCGCCAAAGGCACCTGAATCTCTTCAGTGAGATCTGCAAAAGACAACGTATAGTATACACATATTGGGTTATCCCATAAATAATGCGGTTTTTTTCAATTATATAAGCTGAAAGTTGCAAGGGGACGGGATAAACTACCTACATCAACTTGCTATAAAAGCAGGTAGTAATTTTACTTTGTACGTATTCTTAGTGCAAATTTTGAAGACTGCAGCTCGATTTTAACCGTTATTTTTTCAAGCTATTATGGAAGTGACAAAGGAGCATATTCAGCGTATTTTGCTTTATGAGTTCAATAAAGGCAACAACGCAACGGAAAGTGCGAGGAATATTAATGCAGTATATGGGGATCAGATGATAAGCGTAAGCCAGTGTCAACGGTGGTTCCAGAAATTCCGAGCCGGAGAATACAGCCTAGAAGACGAGCCTCGTCCTGGGAGATCTGTAGAGCTCGACGAGGACGTCCTACAAACCCTGGTGGAACAAAATCCCATCCTAACTGTTGAGGAACTAGCATAGAAGCTTGGATTTGGTCATTCAACCATTCATTGATCATCGATTCCTGCATGCCATCGGAAAAGTCTGCAAATTGGGTCAATGGGTTCTTCACAGAATTTCCGAGTCTAATCGTGCGCGGAGAGTGTGCGCTCTTCTTTGTTGTCACGTCTCACGAATGAACCTTTTTTGGACCGAATAGTGACTGGTGACGAGAAATGTGTTCTCTATAAAAATGTGAAGCGCTGAAGACAGTGGGTAGGGAAAGGAGAAACACAAGCACCCCAGGCTAAAGAATGTCTTCACTCACGTAAGGTGTTGTTATCTGTTTAGTGGGATATGAAATGTTTAGTCCACTTTGAACTTTTAAACCGAAACCAAACGATAACAAAGATCTATTGCGAAGAGCTTGAACGGCTTAAGCCAGCGCTATAAGAAAAACGACCATCTTTGGTTTCAAGACGAAAGGTATTCTTCCATCAGGGTAATGATTGCATATCTGATTTGGACCACCAAGAGATGGTGTTAAATTCTGATCTTTGTGGGTCTTAAAATGTCCAGCGAGGATGACGCTGAGCGAGAGGCTTTCCCTTAAAGGTCCAGCTTCATTTTTGTTATTACAACCAGAGTTTCTTCGGAAACTTCTCTCTCTCATAAACTGAAAGACCATTGTCATCACCACTATTATTTTTCGACATCTGCAAGTTCCAAGCAACTTTCTATTGCATCATTTGCTGCACCTTTGTGCTGGTGGGGTAGGGTGTATTGTATTGTATCAGTATGTTTTGTTATGGGGATTTGGTTTGAGTCTTCCGTTGTATTAGTTTTTGGGTTGTGTGTTGTTTGTGTAGCGCAGGTTGTGTTCTTCTGTCGGGTATCGGCCTTCTATGGCACATATGGGTTTTGTTCATATTGTTGGGTATTTACAGTATAAATTTATTATTGTATGTTTTTTTTTGGTTGGAGTGTTGCATAGTAGCGTGTGTAAATCATAGATCAACTATTTCATAGTATTTATGGCGTAGTAGGTGCGGGAGTGGCTGTGTGGTAAGTAGCTTGCTTACCAACCACATGGTTCTGGGTTCATTCCCACTGCGTGGCACATTGAGCCTTGTGGGTGAATTTGGTAGACGGAAAACTGAAAGAAGCCCGTCGTATATATGTATACATATATATATATATATGTGTGTATATGTTTGTGTGTCTGTGTTTGTTCCCTAACATCGCGTGACAACCGATGCTGGTGTGTTTACGTCCCCGTAACTTAGCGGTTCGGCAAAAGAGGCCGATAGAATAAGTACTAGGCATTCAAAGAATAAATCCTGGGGTCGATTTGCTCGACTAAAGGCGGTGCTCCAGCATGTCCACAGTCAAATGACTGAAACAAGTAAAAGAGTAAAAGAGTATCTGTCCGCTGTTCTTTCTCTCTTTTGGTTGGCTTTGTTATTGGTTCCATTTTTACAGCGTTTATTTTTTTAACTGAACATCGCCAATGGACATGCTTTGATGCTTTTTTCGTAGTTATAATTATAATAATAATTATTATTATTATTGATGCACCAGCGAGAGACCGAGAAGAAATAGCAATGTACATATATAGTGAGATCTTGTATAAATATGGATGAATATGTAATTAAAATGTAAAATTTTAAATTTTACTCACAGGTTTGCAATTTTTGTATAGAAATGTGCTTACATTTTTATGCACATGTTGCTGTAACGGTTCATCTGGGGGAAGCTATTTTTTGTATATACAGTATATATACTCCATATAAGCAAAATCTTTCAGTTTCTTGAGATAGCTTACATTTAGACATAATTTTCTTTCATTGCTTTTGTGGATTCTTAATTTCTACTCCGTGATGGTTTCAGATTTGATCTATCTTCCCAGCAGCTCGCTGTCACATGCCCATGCTATTTGATATTCACTGTGGTGTTCGTGTTATAACCATAATTATAACTATTATTGATGTATCATCAATCAACTATTTCATATTATCATCATCATCATTATTATTATTATTATTATTATTATTATTATTATTATTATTATTATTATTATTATTATTATTATTATTATTATTATTATTATTATTTTATGTTTGACTTTCGTTTTGCATTTGTACAAGTTGGATCCATGTCTCACCCAGAGACCTCAAGAGACAACAAGTTAGAAGTTCATGTAGGTGTTATGCCTAGGGTACCATATATTTGGATTTGTACAGTTTTGTTCAAGTGAATGTTTAAGAAACCATAAGAAAATTATGTGTTTGCTTTAAAATTTGAGATCACATAGACAATATTTTACGTAGGATATGGGCAGTTCCCATGAGCACTATCTTTTGAACTTCAGCCATTTTGGGGTTTCCTGGTATCTGAGCTAGGTAGTAATCTTATTATTATTATTATTATCATTATTATTATTGTTGCTGTTGTTGTTATTGTTGTTGCTGTTGTTGTTGTTATTGTTGTTGTTGCTGTTGTTGTTAAATTGGTAGAGCATCGAACTAAATGCCTCACGTAAAGTATTTTCATATCTTGAGTTGAAATTTCAACGAGGTTCACTGTTCATCATTCTGGTGTTGATAAGTTCCACTCAGTTAAAATTTCTGTACTACTATGTTAGAAATGATTATTATTATGTTGTTTGACCGGCAGAATCGCTTAGGTGCCGAACAAAATGTCATGCTGTATTTAGTTACGGTTCTTTACATTATGTCTTCAAATTTTCTCGAGGTTAACTTTACATTACTTAGAGAGCGTTTGATTTGCAGAATCCTTATAAGATAGAACGAAATATACTGTATTTATTTACGACACTGTTGTTGCTTTATTCCAAGTCAATCACTATGGAAAAGAATTATAACTGAAAAGCTGCAAACATTATTTCGTATTTTTTGTAGATATAGTGCACTCAGAACCAAATATTCAATAATGTCCATCCATTTTTTAAACTAGAAGGGTATGATTTTCGGTGAATTTAGTCGATATTTCTAGAAGGTCGAGCGACAATATAGAGGTTTACTTGTATTTAATAAACAATAAGGCCCTCCATCGGTTATGGCAACGAGAGTTCCCGTTGATCCGATCAAAGGAACCTCCGGCTTGTGAAATTAGTATGCAAGTGGCTGAGTACTCCACAGACACGCTTACCCTTAACGTAGTTCTCAAGGAGATTCAACGTGACACAGAATGTGATAAGACTGGCCTTTGAATCACAAACAAAGCTCAGTTTTGCCAGTTGAGTGTGCTGGAACAATGTCAAGTAAAGTGTCTTGCTGAAGGACACAATGTACCGACAGGAATCGAATTTAAGTTCTTATTGTGAGCCAAATACCTTAATCTCCAAGCCACACATGTATTGGGTGGCCGTACCATAATCAGTGAAGTGCTGGAAAATATCTATTTCAACGAATGCTTTTATTTATTTATTTAAATCAGATAAATAAATATCTTATCAGATAAGGAACTGAGTCCTTGACTGCTTCATTTTTTTTCTTCCATGACTTGTCTTTTATCTTTTACATGTTTCAGTCATTGGACAAGGCTATGCTGGGACACCACCTTGAAGGGTTTAGTCGAACAAATCGACCCCAATACCTATTATAAGCCTTGTACTTATTCTATCGGTCTCGTTTGCCGAACCACTATGTTGGGGGGATGTAAACAAACCAATACTGGTTGTCAGGCGGTGGTGGAAGACAAACACAAACACAAAATCACACACATGTAGATTCATTTTGCAGCAATCTGTTGCTCTTGGATTAGAAACTGTGTTTGATGTGTTGTAGTGGCTGTAAGTCTAAGAAAGGCTGAACTTCATGTGGATGCGAGGATCATCTACAAGAATTATACTCATGCATAGTTTGTTTTTTGGTATGCTGAGCGTTTCATGCCCAAGACTTCTTTGAGTTAAATTGGTCCAACTGTTTTGGGGTTGTATGGGAGGTCGTCTTGAAGCAAGTATTTCTTGAGGCGCTCACTGTCAACACATAAGATATTGTTTTCTTTCCTTTTCAGCACCAGATTTATATATTTTTGACAGATGCTGTCTGAGAGACACTATACGACATTCAAAGGCTGTCTGTACTGATTTTAAGTCTCAAATCACTTTAGCTCTTCAACCCAGTTTATCGACAGTACTGTTTCTGTGGACGTTTCCAGTTGTTGTCAAGATCTTGCAGGTTTTAATGTCTATCGAGTAGATTTCCCCCACATACCGGTCAACATCCCAAATTTCGGAATTAGCACTGGTTCTGCAAATGCCTTGTGGGATATTGTCTTATTGGAGGAGTGTTTCGATTGCAATATTTTTCTAAGTCTACTGTAATAATTCTTGAGTAGCTTTTCTTTATTCATAACATCTTTTTATGATATTTTTTCCTCAATGCCTAAATATTTGTAGCATTCTTTGTGTGGAACAGGGGAGATAGAACGACTGTTGATGCATTGGTTTTGGATTTGGAGGACTAATTGTCCACGTTCAACAATCAAATACGAATAGTTCTGTTGGCTAAATTCCATTTTTATGTCAGATAAAAATGTTATTGTTAACTCCAGCTGTTCTTCTGGCGTTGTAAACATTTTTAGCATCGATCTTCAGGTTCATCTACAAACAAATTATAGGTTACATTGGTACCTGTAGTAGTTGCAAACCCTTGCATGCAGCCATGATAATAGAATTAATGACAAAATAAACAGAATAACAGAAAAAATATTCTTTGAAATATTTACAACATTAAAGTTTATCGTTCCGCTCTCAGTTATGAATGTGAGGATTGTTTCCCAGATCTTTGTGAGTCTCTCTGTGGCAGCGGCTAAGGTAGTAGAAACTTCAGTAACCATGTATGCATGTGTATATATATATATATATATATATATATATATATATAAATATGTATGCGTATATACCTGGAAATGTTTCAGCCAACAACTTTTTACTTGAGTGGAATATGTTGACACAAAACAAGACTTAATCAAACTCAAAGAACTTTACCAGGTTGTTCTATAAATTGAATACAATCTTGGTTAATACCAGCCGAAACGCATTTATGATTTTTGAAAAGTTTTGTATATATATATTATTTATTCCCGAAAA
>NC_068994.1:25782593-25791445 GCF_001194135.2 Octopus bimaculoides
TATATATATATATATATATATATATATATATATATATGCAGAATTTGAGGAAGCAATATCCCCGTAAGGGATTGTTAAAAAACAATCCAGATGCCAACAAGGTTTAGCCAAATATATTGATAGAAAGTTCCTCAATATATGTATAACCAATCTCATAAAATCAAATAGTAAATAAAAGAAAATGGAGAAGAAAATATAAAAGATGCTTGGTTCATTTTATTTGTTTCACAATTGGAAAAGTAATGCAAATCAAAGGATATACCTATAAGAACAAGTATAAAAGACCTGCACCAACAAAAACAACCCCAAAATATCAAAAAAAAATTCTACATATGTTTCAATCCAACAATATGTTTGAATCATCAATAATTGTAACTTTTATAAATGTTATAAACGATATATTGTTAGATCGCTTCAGGAAAACTAAGTGTACTTTCTGTCTTGAGTTACGAAATGACTTATTTGAGGACTATGTTTAGGAATTTTCGAATGTAAACAAACTACTTATTAGGACGCAGAGTTCATGTGATTAGAAATTTATCGTTTAAAATTTAGTTAATATTGAACGTTGAAATTCTGTTACAACATCAAATTTGTTTGAAAAATATATCTATTACTATATTTAAATTTAAAATTAAATATATTCATTTATAAAGGTTTATGTGAGGAAGATGGTAGAAAGACGGATGTAACTTATGTGGGGTGTAATATGCAAAGAATTAGATTGGGAAATGTAAATAAAGATTGGATGAATAACATTGGTGTCATTTAGGATTAAATTGGTTTGGATATAATTTCGGTTTTCTAAGAAAAAATATTTTGTATTTAAAATATTAGGTATATAAAAACTATATTGTACTCACGAAATGCGAGAGAAAAAAAAATGGTGTTACAGGAAGATGGATACAAATATAACATAACATGAGTGGTGTAATGTTTACTAGAAGAAGTACAGTGAAAAATATAACATTAGTGTCATTTAGGATTAAATTGGTTAGGATATAATTTCCGGTGTTCTATGAAAAAATATTTAGTATTTAAAAGTATTAGTTATATAAAAAGAAAACTATATTGTATTTACGAAATGCTAGAGAAACTAAAAACCGGTGTTACAAGATAAATTCCCTAGGTCAAAATTTGGGTAACTAGTAATCTCCATTTTTTAAAATATATATGGTTAATCATGTCATTTATCTTAAAGATGTAAAATAGCTTGTGTTTCACTATTAGACATATTATGTCTATAAGTCTCATGGATAAAATAGATATCAATACGTACGCGTAGATTAAATTTTCATATTTATATATTGAAATATATTAAAAGTATCAACAGTCAATGCTGGGTTACAAGATTTTATAAAAATCAAAGCTAAAGTGTTCAAAGCAGTTTGTAAAAATAGGGGTTGTATTAAAAAAATATATAGATTTGTGGTTTATTTAATGGTAATTATATGTATATTCTATTTAACAATGAGATAGGTATTATAGATTAGTAGTAAGGGTTAAGATAAATTATTGAATGGTATAATTACAAGATTAAGGGTTCAATAGATTACATTTATACGTACATATTGGTGTTAAATATGGTTTATACAATGATTGTTATAATAAATAATTATACTATTATCAATTATTTGTTATTTAAAATGTGGGTTATATGGGTGTTCTAAATATCAAAAATTGAAGTGCTGAAATCTAGTATACAAGTTATTGATTATTTATTATTTGAATGTATATATATATATACTAAGAATTAAAGTTAAATAGATGATATAGTTTGGGATGATGTTGTAAAGTTTAGGTAAAAATTAGGCATTCGGTTAGTTACATGCAGTATAAGTAAGGTGGAATTAACAATGGGTGTGATGTTATGTATTAATGTAAGTACGGGATTAAGTATAATGATCAAAATAAAAATAAATTTAGAATAAAAATCAGTAAAATTTTATATTAATATTAAGGCTTAATACAGGGTTATGGGGATAAAAATAGTGGTTCTAATTATGCGCATATAAAAAAGTATTGTTACTGAAAAATATGCGGATGGTATTATAAGATACTAATTGATCCACTTAAATGTTAAAAAACAGGATATATATACATACATATATATATATATATAATATAATATTTCATGAAGGTAAATATTGGACCAGGAAGGATACACCAGAGTTTCGATGTACCCATGGGCGTACAAGACTCCGCAGAATTTACCTACTACATCAACTTAAAGAGGAATTCTCTGAATTGGAATGTGGACTTTACCGGGACGACGTACTATTCTTAGAAATACCTTCAACAGAAAACTCGAACTCTACAAAAAAAAGACCATACAATTTTTTCAAAAACCAAGGACTATCCATTACTATTGAAAAAGATAACAACTCTGTGAACTTCCTAGATGTTAATTTTAATTTTAATACTTCCTCCTATCAGCCATACCATAAACCTAACATCAATATCACATGCATAAACGCTGAAAGTAACCATCCTTATAGCATTATAAAAAACCTGACCACTAACATAGAAAGAAGAATTAATCTATTTTCATATAACGAAGAAATTTTTAGCAAACATAAAGACTACTATAACCTAGCACTTAAGAAGGCAGGATATAAATATGAAATTAAGTACAATAAAAACGACAGCATCAATACTAATGATAACAAAATTTATCTTGATATGAACTACATAGATAATATTAGTGAACCTAAGTCACCTGATGAATTAGTACACCTCGACAAACATATAAAAAAACTCAATAATAGTCATCAACACAACTTTAGCAATAAATACAGAATTCACAACTACAATAAAGGTACTAATAAACTTAATCAATACGAGCACCATAACCAAAACTTTACTAAAAGAAAAAAATAATATAGATTTTAACAATCCCCATGTTACTAATTACACTAGTACTAACAACAAACACCAAGAATACTTAATTATAGATAAAAATAAACATAAAAAATATATCTCTATATATTAACTCTTTTTATGGAATTCGATTACTCATCACATCCTCTGCACATCACTGTATCTTACACTATATTGATATATATTTATTATTTAATTCTTCCCTCTAATAATTGCATGACCCACCATATATTGGGCCAGCAATTTCTCCAAATCTCCCTACACCCCCTTTCTCTCGATACATCTTTTTTTTTATATCTTCCCTTAGTATATAATATACCTATCATTTTTGTAATTTATTTTATTTGCATAATATGTCCCTAACAAAACCTCTTCCACTTACCTATTTTAATTAATACTGCTTTATGTTATTTGCCAATGTACCTGATATTTAATTATATTTTACAGCCGATATATGTAAACACATAGAATACTTCTTGGTGTCTGATTTGCCTACAACCATGTGTGCATATCTAGATTTCGATTTTATTTGTCATTGTGTGTATTATTATTATCATTATTAATATTATTATTATTATTATTATTATTATTATTATTATTATTATTATTATTATTATATAGTTTTAATTTGCATGTTTGCTACAATCACTCGCCGAGACACACCCAGCGTCTTAGGGCGAGTGAAGGATAAGAGATGTATGACTGAAGGCTTGAGGAGGAGAAGTGGCAAGGGCAGTAGCGAAATATCTTCATGTAATACAACACATGCATTTAAATGGATAGGGTTTTTCTAAGGATGTGGGCGATACTTGTCATCACAATCTTTTGGATTTCTCTGACACATGGTTCTCCTGGGATCTTATCGAGATATTTCTCACATCCCTTTCTTATAATACCCACAATTATCATCATCATCATCATCATCATCATCATCATCATCATTATTGTTGTTGTTGTGGTGGTTATTATTGAATGAGAGAGAAGCGCATCCAACCAAAGTGTGACTGGGATAAAATATACGAAGCCCAATATACCCATCATAACTACCCATCTGATAAGGGTACACCTGCCACATTCATCATAATCAAATGTGCACGACATGGTGATCTCATATCAAGATAAACAGCACATGACCTTGCAGATCGGACCCAGTTAGAATTTTCTTCAGGTTGAGTAGCCCATCCCATTGAAAAGGTCCCTGAATAAGGTTTGTTTAAGGATGATGAACAAAACACCCATGTTTCCAAACGTGAATTATTCAAACTTCAAAGAATTCTTCTCAACTCAAAGAATTCTTCTAACATGGTTATAATACCCCCTACTACTTCTGCTCATGATTATCAGAGATGCACATATAGTCAGCCACCAAGGGACATGCTCAACTGATTAATGTCAAACAACGGACAAGTAAATCTGTGGTATTAAGCAGAATATTTGCTGTAGCCCATCTTTAATACCAAGACAAAACAGTGTACATGATAACACTTCCAATCAGTTAAGATAAAAAAACCATGAGAGCCTCTGCCTGGCACTGCATCAGGGCATCATTATTATTATTATTATTATTATTATTATTATTATTTAGTAGTTTTATTTTTATAACGTGCTTTCACTTCACTACTGAGCGCAGCTCTGTGTGCTGTGGTTTGCTGTGATGCTCTTACGGATACTGTATTGAAAGTGTTTTGCATAGGATGTGTGCAGTACCCAGTAGTGCAATTTTCTGTATGTTATATATACTTGTAAGTCCTGGTGCTTTTGTTATGTATTTGTCTGAATATTTTTTTTATTATACCTAATGCGTCTACTATGATAGGAATTGTTTGTTTTTAGATTCCACATTCGAGTTACCCCTATTTCCAGGTCTTTCTATTTTGAAAGTTTCTTCTTCTTCTTCTTCTTCTTCTTCTTCTTCTTCTTCTTCTTCTTCTTCTTCTTCTTCTTCTTCTTCTTCTTCTTCTTCTTCTCTTCCTCCTTCATCATCATCATCACCATCATCATCATCATCATCATCATCATCATCATCATCATCATCATCATCATCATCATCATCATCTTCTTCTTCTTCTTCTTCTTCTTCTTCTTCTTCTTCTTCTTCTTCTTCTTCTTCTTCTTCTTCTTCTTCTTCTTGTTATTATTTTTCTCTGTCTTTGCACTGATATGAGTATATATATTTTCGAACGGTGTTCCTTCCTTTATGTATACCCTAATCTAAAAACAACTAGAATACCTATATCTATGTATACAAATTTGCAGGTATGCCTCTACTAACGTATTAGTATATACTAACAATTTTTTTCCATTATAAGGTTTTTTATATGACATTATATATAAATTATTTTGTATATTTTGTATACTTATGTGCACCCACTACTCGGAAAATTTTTTTTCTTATATTCATAATGCACAATAATCTTCAATTACTTAAATATTTATTACTAACATAATACCACTATATACTTCTCTCTCACTTTATGCTAAGCTAGTTTCTTAACTTATACTTTTATTTATACTTAAACATAATCAATATATTACATATCGATACTTGTAATTTAAACACTCTAATTTTTCTACATTTCATTCCTAGCACTAATATCTCCCCTACATTGCTATTTTCAGTTCACTACATTTAATAATAAACCTTTGAACGTTATTTTTAATATTTTAGCCACAGCAAGTATTTACTATCTAAATCTGTAATATTAACAACTAATTTTCTGTGTTTTTAAAATTATTTTTTTACCTTATATTAAATACATACAAACGACGTCACAGGTGCCAACCTGTATCGGCCCTTGCCTTTCCCTTGGATAACATCGGTGGCGTGGAGAGGGGAGGCCGGTATGCATGGGCGACTGCCCGAACTTGTGCCTGGGAGGGTGACTTTCTAGGTGCAATCCCATGATCAGTCATGACCGAAGGGGGTCTCAGCATATTTACTAGAAGTGAAATGTTTTGTCTATTATTGAGCGGATTACTTTCATAAGGTTTGTCTTTATTTGTCTTCCATAAGATAAGATAAGCTAAATTATATTATTATTATGATTATTATAATTATTAACACTATCACTAAACACACATTTTAAATAACAAATAATTGATATGGGTATAATTATTTATTATAACAATCATTATATAAACCATATTTAACACCAATATGTACATATAAATGTAATCTGTTGAACCCTTAATCTTGTAATTATACCATTCAATAATTTACCTTAACCCTTACTACTAATCTATAATACCGATCTCATTGTTAAATAGAATATACATATATTTATAATTATCACCAAGCTAACATGGCAGTGCAGGAAAATAGGACGAATGCTGCCGTTGATTAGCTCCAAGAGGCCATCGCCTCTAGCTAGCTATGTGACACACAAGGTAAATAAACCTTCGAACAGACGGTCAGCAGCGACGCCTGCTGGGTTCGGCTACTCCATAATGATAAGGAGCAAATACCCCGAAACTAGTCTATGGGTGTAGAACCAGCAAGGAGAAGCTGCTGACCTCTCCTGTTCGAAGGTTGTAATGGACACAGGTTTGTGTATCACCTAGCTCGCTAGAGGCGATGGCCTCTTGAAGTTAATCAACGGCAGCATACGTTTGTCATGTTAGCTTGGCGATAACTATTAACATCCAGCAATGCTGCCGTAGTGTCCTTTAGAGAGATTTAGAAATATTAATATTTCTATAATATACATATAATTACCATTAAATAAACTCCATCTAACTATCTATCTATCTATCTATCTATCTATCTATCTATCTATCTATCTATCTATCTATACTCTTTTACTCTTTTACTCTTTTACTTATTTCAGTCATTTGACTGCGGCCATGCTGGAGCACCGCCTTCAGTCGAGGAAATCGACCCCAGGACTTATTCTTTGTAAGCCTAGTACTTATTCTATCGGTCTCTTTTTGCCGAACCGCTAAGTTACGGGGACGTAAACACACCAGCATCGGTTGTCAAGCGATGGTGGTGGTGGGTGGGTGGACAAATACAGACACACAAACACACATACATATATATATATATATACATATATACGACGGGCTTCTTTCAGTTTCCGTCTACCAAATCCACTCACAAGGCTTTGGTCGGCCCGAGGCTATAGTAGAAGACACTTGCCCAAAGTGCCACGCAGTGGGACTGAACCCGGAACCATGTGGTTTAATACAAACCCCTATTTTTTTTTTTTTACAACAATGCTGTATTTGAACACTTTATATTTTATTTTAATAAAATCTTATAATCCAGCATTAATGACTGTTGATACTTTTAATATATTTCAATATATAAATATAAAAATTTAATCTACACGTACATATTGATATCTATTTTATCCATGAAACTTATAGACATATTGCTATAGTGAAACACAGACAATTTTACATTTTTAAAATAAAAATGACATTATTAACCATATACTTGGGTTGGACAAAATAATGGAAACATCTAGCATCATAGCATCATAATTTTAAATATCTATAAAACCGACAAAAGCTTATTCATTTTTATGTTTTTTTAAATTTATTATTGGTGTTTCTTAATATGTTTTGCTAAAATTTCTGTTTCTTTTCAGATATCATCAGTAAAAGGTAACTGAAATTCATTAAAATGACAGTTCTATCGGACTTTCAAAGAGGTCAAAGTGGTGCTCGTATGGCAGGCGCTAGCGTAACCAAAACATCCGAAATGTTTGGTGTATCAAGAAGTAATGTCTCGAAAGTAACGACAGCCTTTGAGAAAGAGGGAAAAACCTCCTCTTCGAAACAAAACTCCGGAAGAAAACCAAAGTTTTCAGATTGGGACCGTTGGGCTCTTATGCGAATGCACCTCGAGAACCCAGTTTCCACAAAAACTGTTCTCCGGGAGCTACACAAAGCCGGATTTCACGGGAGGGCTGCAATCAGAAAACCACTACTTTCAAAAACAAACGTTGCAAAGCGTTTAGAGTGGAGTAAATCCTACAGGATTGGTCCCAAGAGCAGTAGAAGAATGTTATTTTCTTGCCCGAGTCACCCTTTACCTTATTTCTGACCACTTATTTTTCCTTACATGCTTTATATTACATGCTTCTGAGTCATATATCTTGGTTTAAAAACAGAGCTCACAGATGAGCAGATGTGAGTCACTGATCTCTGGGTAAGCAGTTCTCTGCTTTATTCACCTTCTAAAGAGTTTCATGCCAGTTTATTTGACGATATTGTAATCAGAAGTAATTATATTGACTTCAATAGGAACTCGAGAGACAACAAGTTACCACAGCGTTTAGCCATTGCTGTTTGATGAACAAGGTCGCTACACATCTATACGATTTCAGATTCAATGCCACTTCCGACCACGGGTTGAGTGAATCTTGTTTGTGAAATTTGGCAACTGGAAACTGTGCGGAAGACGAGTTTCATGCTCTTGGGCACCTTTAGTGTAGTCCACAAGCAAGGCACTTAAATGTGAACATACCATTACACATGAACTACAAATCTTATTGAGCTTGAAAGGATGAAAAGTGCACCAGGAACTAGACAGACATAGTCGTAGAGGTGGTGGTGGTGGTGGTGATAGTAGTAGTAGTAGTAAAGATAAATTATTCAAATGCAGTTCTATATTTAAGAGATGAGGAATTATTTACATTATTTACATTTGACGGATATTCGTCCTCATCTTGCTTGTTGTTAACACAACGTTTCTTCGTCAGGTGTCTTGGGGAAATTTCGAACCTGGGTTCTCATTCCTATCGATGTTACTATTATTATTATTATTATTATTACTATTATTAATACTATTATTAATCAGGTCGCTGCCGTGAATCGAACTCGGAACCTTGGGGTTAGTAGCCCGCGCTCTTAACCACTACGCCATATGCCCGTGGGCAATTATGGGGTGAATTTTAAGGTCTATAAATCTATTATTTTTCTATCCTTCCTCAATACCGGTTCCCATATTCTATTCATATCTGCAC
>NC_068994.1:25792600-25798445 GCF_001194135.2 Octopus bimaculoides
ACCCATAGCTAAACCATCTTCTTGTCGATATATATCAGTGTCCATACTGAAGTAGGTAGTTTCTACTCAGAAAGTCAACATTTCCATCAAGTTTGTTATTGGTATACTAGTGCGTTCTTTTAGATGGGCGTCTGTCACTAGTTTTTCTTGAATCACCGATAGTGCTTCACCAGTTGGGACTTTGGTGAATAGACTTATCACATCTAGGCTCACCATCTGGTTGGATTCAATGGGGGTATCCTTGATTAATTCTGTGAAGTAGATGGAATTCTTCACGTATTATGTTGACTTTCCTGCTAATGGACTGATTATATCCACCAAGAAGCGGCTCAGTGGATGACATGCCGAACCTCTACAACTCACTATAGGTCTTAGTGGAATACCTTCCTTGTGAATCTTAGGGAGACCGTACATGTGGCGTAGTGGAGACCGGGCATATGGCGTAGTGGTTAAGAGCGCGGGCTACTAACCCCAAGGTTCCGAGTTCGATTCACGGCAGCGACCTGATAGTAATAATAATAATAATAATAATAATAATAATAATAATAATAGTAACATCGATAGGAATGAGAACCCAAGTTCGAAATTTCCCCAAGACACCTGATGAAGGCTGGAGGGTATATCAGCCGAAACGTTGTGTTAACAACAAACAAGATGAGGACGAATATCCGTCAAATGTAAATAATGTAAATAATGTAAATTATTCAAATGTTAGGATCTAGATCCGCTGAACGTGGGATAAATACAGTCAGTACAGAAATACAGATAAGCAGGACTGAAAGCAGTAACAATGAGTTTCACTGTCGTGTGTCTCATATCGTCATGGTAAGGTGTATTCTTCATTAATCTTGCATGCCTTTATCTTAGGCTCGTACAATTTACTTTTGTGCTACTTTTTCTTTTTGCTTTCCACAACAATTTTTCACTGTAATCCAGCGTCTATTTGATTTCTATCGACACAGTACGATCAGGTAGTACTACGCGAAGATTTCTCTTGACGTCTTAGTCATTGGCTCCTAATACTGAGAAAGAGTCAAGTTCTATCTTAGAGTACAACTAGTAGTGCTCGGGGAACAGTCTGCTGCTGTTATTGCCCCTATTATTGCTCGTAGCTTCCTCTCCTCTGTTTTTCCAGCTGGCAGAAAGCGCTCAAGTGGCTCATACTCCTATACATTGTAATACAAGTCTAACTGCTTTTCTCTTTTGTTCCCAGAATGGCATACAGTATTAGAATATTTCTGTGATCCTCGGGGTACGTCAGGACTTGCATATCCATGCAGCTCACATAATGTTTCTTGTTAACTCTTTGTTTACTACCTGCATGCACTCTGTCGCGAATGTAATTACAAGCCAAGCGTCAACGCCACTACCAATGTCATGATTACAACCCTTGTATCATTCACCCATGGCAGTAGGTGAATATATTAAGGTCAGCTTTTAGTTACTCGCGAGCACTTCTAGGCGTCATCACTAATTCAGTTCTCAACCAAATTGAATGCAGTTTTTTTTTCAATGATGGTCTGGTCCTTCAACTACATTTTGACATCAAATAATTGAAATTTCGTTCATTCAAAAAAAAAAAGTTAGGTCAAAATATGTGTGGTTGAAAATAGGAGAGTGAGACGAAAAGTTAACTTTAAATCAAAATACCTCAGTTATTTAAAAAGAAAAGTATATATTAATTGTGTTTTTGAAAGAATACGCTCAATGAGAAAAAATCTTTTTAGTGAAAAATCACTCTAAAAAGTATTAGCTAGGAAAAGAAGTTGTGTGATTTTATGCGACAAAAAGAAAATGGTAAGTAACCCCAACATATCTCAGCTATTATTAAAGAAAAATATACAATAGTTGTATTCAAATGAAAGAGCTCTATGAGATGAATCTTATGGCGAAGACCTCGTCAAAAAACAAAAACAACACAAAAAGAGTGGTATGGCTTTAAGCGACCGGAAAAAGGTAATCATTTTAACAAATCAAAATATGCTTGTCATTTTAAGATATTTAGCGTTATTAAAGATAGTACCTGTTGTCAGAAGTAATAGTAGAACGAGCTTATCCGAGGTTAGAGTGGTACATAGTTCGGTTCTCTGTAGCGCCTTGCTGACCCCACCCCGTTTCTTAAGGACATTTACCCGATCTTCTAAGCTGTTTCCACACTATTCTACGTGCTCATTTCTATAAAATGGCAACTCACTAGGCGCTCCAAAGTTAGTAAATAAAAATATATTATTCACCCACAGCAGTCAATTTTTAGTTATTCGCAAGCATTTCTAGGCTTCATCACTAATTCGGTTATTTTCAATTTAAGTTAATATTTTCGATTTTAACATTTCTTTGTATTAAGCTACGATGGTTATGAGAGGAGGAAAGCTGGTCAGGACAAGGCATATGTATGCTAAGTGATGAAATAGGGAAGGCAATTGAAGTTGAATCCGGTTATAAATACCTGGGAATACCTGAAACAGAGGGATTTAAACACAACGATACGAAAGAAACGATAAAGTAAGAGTACATGCGGCGAATACGAAAAAATATTAGCTTCAAAGTTGAATACCAGAAACATGACTTCAGCAATAAATTCGCACGCATTCGCAACAGTTCGGTTTGGAGCTGGAATCTTGAAGTGAACTGAGGAAGAGCTAAAGGAGTTGGGCAGGAAGACAAGAAAGCTCCTAACAATGCATAAAACCCATCATCTACGTACAGACACTGATCGCCTACACATGAAGAGAGCAAATGGAGGAAGGAGACTGATAGGTGTGAAAGACTGCGTATGTATCGAGCTCGAGAAGTTGCTGAAAAACATAGGTGAGATTGGCTGAAGAAAGGAATACTGAATAAAGAGACTGAGAGCACATCACTGGTAGTGCAAGACCAAGCTTTGACCTCGAACTGGAAGGTCAACCTTAAGAATGGGCAAGTGTCTCTGCTGTGCTGCACCTGTAATAAAATGGACAAAACCATTGCCCATATAACGAAAGAATGCCTTAGACTTGCCCAAAATCACTATAAGTTGTGGCGATTCGATGAGGTAGCGAAAGTGCTAGATTGGGGACTATGCGAAAAGTGGGGGCTAGAGAGATTAAGACGTGGTATGAGCACCAACCGCAGAGAGTGGCGGAGTCAGAGACTTGCAAAATCCTCTGGAGTTTCCCAATCCAAACAGGGAATAACAGACCGGACCTGGTGGTCGACAAGATGCACCACATGTGCTTTATAGTTGATGTTTCGTGTCCCTTTGACCTACGAATAGTGAAGAAAGAAGGCAAAAAAATAGATATATATGAGGGGGTACCCAAAAGAAACCGAAATTTTGCAATATCATTTCATTCACTTAGTTTTACTTGTTTACACTTTCATTGCCTTCAAAGTATTCTACATTTGAAGCAATGCATCAGTCCACACGATTTTTTCATTGTTCGAAGCAGTCCTGGAACTCCTGTGGATTTATGCTTTTTCACGCCTCAGGTATTTTTTCTTCACCTCTTCTACATCTGCAAACTATTTTCCTTTAAGGACTTTTATCATTCGGGTGGACAAAAAATGTCACAGGGAGCAAGATCGGGCGAATAGAGAGGGTGGGTATGCGCGGTCATGCCATTTTTAGTCAAAATCTGTCTCATACTGAATGCATGGGAATTGTAGTGATTAAACCACCATTCTCCACTTTGCCACAGGTCGGGACGTTTTCATCTCACTGCGTCTCGCAAATGCTTCAGAACTGCCAAGTAAAATGTCTGGTTAACAGTTTGACCAGGAGAAACAAATTCTGTGTGGACAATTCCTTTCGCATCGATGAAATAAATCAGCATTGTCTTGACATTGGACTTCACTTGACGCGCTTTTTGGGGGCGCGGTTACAGTTAATGCTTCCATTGACTTGATTGCTGCTTCGTTTTCAGGTCGTAGTCGTAGCATCAGCTTTTGTCATCAGTGATGACCTTTGAATAAAGGCCCGGATCAACTTCCAACTGTTCTTTCAGTTCATGACACGCATTCAGTCGTGACTGCTTTTGATCTTATTTGAGCAAACGTGGCATAGATTAAATAGTCGAAAAGAACAGTTAGTATGGTACCGTAGGCTGCAGGCAGCAAGCCTGCTACGCATACAAGGCTCCAGGTGTTACAACAAAACCTGAGATAAAAAGAAAAAAATATATATTTTCTGCTATAGGCTCAAGGCGCGAAATTTTGGGGGAGGGGACCAGTCAATTACATCGACCCCAGCGTTTCACTGGTACTTAATTTATCGACTCCGAAAGGATGAAAGGTAAAGTCGGCCTCGGTGGAATTTAAACTCGGAACGAGAAGGCGGATGAAATACCGCTAGGTATTTTTGCCATGCGTACTAACGATTCTGCCAATTCACCGCCTTAATAATAATAATAATAATAATAATAATAATAATAATACGGTATGGAGCAGCAGGAATAATAAAATGGCAACAGAGAGAAGTGAAGAAAATGGACACCAAGAAAAGATAAATGTTGACAGTATATGGAGCCTTCCACCTTAAGAGTGACACCGGTAGACTGTACTTGTCCAGAAGAAAGGGCGGGAGAGTTTCATCAGTTGCCAGGACTGTATCGAAGCAGAGGAAAACAGCGTAGAGTGGTATGTAAAAAATGCCATGGAGCCACTGTTGAAACACGAAGAAGGCCGGCGTCATCAAAAATGAAAATTGTATAACTAAAGAAAAATTTAAACAAGAAATGAACAAAAAAAAAAGAAAGAAAAAGCACGGAAGGAAAAGAAAATGTACGGCCAGTTTGCAAGAGAAGTGAACGCCAAGACAGATACAGAGGACAGGTGGCTATGGATGAGGAAGAGTAACCTGAAGATAGAGACAGAAGCACTCATGCGCTCAGGAACAAGCGTTAAGGACCAACTATATGATGTGCAGAATAGAGAACATTACCGATAGCGACAAATGCAGAATGTGTTAGCAAATGCCCAAAATTGGCACAACGCGAATACAAAAGACGCCATGACAATGTGGCAAGAATGATCCATTGGGAGCTCTGTGGAAACCAAAGCCTACAAAGAGCAAAGACGTGGTATGAGAAAACTCCAGAAGGAGTCACCGAAAATGAGAATTGCAAAATCCCGTGGGAGGCAACGATCAAGTCGATCATTCGACCAGGCATCAGAAACCAGACATTGGTGTGGTGAATAAAAAAGAAAGAACATGTATGATGATCGACATAACATGCCCCGGTGACTTAAGGATCAATGTGAAAGAAGAAAAAATAAACAACTATGACGATTTGGACTGCGAAATACGAAGGTTGTGTTCAATGAAGAGAATAGGCGCGATACCAGTAATGATTGGTGCACTTGGAAGTATCAGCACTTAACTTCCAAGATGGCTGAAAAAGATCAGTGCAAGTGCGAAAGTAAAACACCTACAAAAGTCAGCATTGCTTGGAACTGCAAAAATTCTTCGCAAGGTTCTTGATGCATGGCCAGTAAACAGGTGTCACCTTAGTCTGCTGGCTGTGGATAGCTGACACTTTCCATCATACATAACAAAATAAGCTATGAGGTTTCATATAATAATAATAATAATAATAATAATAATAATAATAATAATAATAATAATAAACTAGAAACACCCGCAGAAAAAGCTAAGCGCTTGAAAACCCGTGCAAAAATTGCTGCCTTAGATATTATGACTGAAAAATGGCATGGAAAACCTCTCAATGGCAAATACCCAAAGAGAGCGAATAATGCAGATATTGACAAAGCCCTTACCCACCAATGGTTAATGGCCTCTGGCTTGAAATCAGAAACAGAGGGGTTTATCATAGCAGCCCAAGATCAATGCCTACCTACAAAGAACTAC
>NC_068994.1:25799206-25800063 GCF_001194135.2 Octopus bimaculoides
ACTGCACACATTCTACGCAAAACACTTTCAATACAGTAAACACAAGAGCACCACAGCAAACCACAGCACATACCCAAGGCGCACAGAGCTGCGCTCGGTAGTGAAGTGAAAGCACGTTATAAAAATAAAATAATAATAATAATAATAATAACAACATGTGAGAACGATAAATCACTGCTCCGAAATTTATCCAAAACATCGGAAATAAAACATCGCATGGAGCCAAAAATAGCTGACAAAGGTTTGGACTATATCCGAGTAAGTAATACTCATTGAAATTTATTTCTATTTTTCCAAATATAATGATGTATTTTAACTGGATATCATCTCCACTACTCGCATAGCACACGTAAACACGCTTGTTACATCAACACCAAACCATCTCCGGCCCCAAACACCATGTACAAAAAATTACAAACAGATTAAATAATACCGGTATTATTCCACCCAAGAATAACAACCGGGAAGTGCGTACTTTAAACTTGTTACGCAAAAAATACGAAGAGCTGCACGTGCAAAACAATCTGACAAGAGAAATGAACGGACCGGTACCCTACGAAAATGATGACTGTCAAAACAAAGGGTCGGACGCTGTTCCTCATGTCCCGCAAATAAAACCAAAACGGCATAAATGGACACGGGAGGAATACATTTCGATCTTACAGGCTTACTTTACAGCAGTGCTCTACCTAAAGAACGAAAACGCAACAACACATACATATAAAATATGGAAGAAAAATAATCTAATTAAAGACCTGGATACAATAATGAACCCTAATAAACTAGCTAACATACGAAGATATATTTTCAAAGCAAAAAAAAATATCAGAAATAGAAATAGAACAATTGAAAGGAAA
>NC_068994.1:25800163-25805174 GCF_001194135.2 Octopus bimaculoides
AAACGGGTCGTTCTTGTTGCGTAAAAGAAGGGAAGACGATACTTCAAAACGGCGTTTTTTTTTGGTTGTCGTTCAATTCATGTGGCACCTATTTCTCAAGTATTTTTGTTTTTCCAATCTCTTTCAAGTGGTTGGAAATTGTCGTATACGTTACGTCTAATTCAGAAGCAAGCCCTCGAACAGTTGTGCGTGGATTGGCTTCGACTAAGACTCTTAGTTGATCGTTGTCAACATCCAATGGCCGACCACTACGCTTATCATCTTCAAGACTCTCGTCAGCGCTACGAAATTTCTTGAACCACTATTGTGCTGTGCGTTCATTAGTGGTTCCTGGGCCAAACGCATCGTTGATATCGCGAGCTGTTTCAGCAGCTTTTCGGCCTAACTTGAACTGGAATAAGAAAATTGTGCGAATTTGCTTTTTGTCCATGTTGCATTCAACGTTCCAGAAAAAATGGCCTAATTATTCAAAAAGAAAAAGAGTAACACGATCAGATAGAGCGAAAAACGGGCTTTAAAATGATATATAAAGTCGAAGTAATTTAACGAAAATTAATTTGAAAATACGTCATTTAAAACCAAAATTTAAAATTCCGCAAGAACGTTCTTGACACCTAATAATTAAGGCAAAATAGATTGTTTGAAACTAATAAGAAAAAAACTGTTTAAGGAAGTACGTGGGTAAGTGCACCTAACATTGGCACCTGATGCAGACGAAATCAGGGCAGTCTGGAAAGGAATCTGGCATCTACTAGTAAAGCATATTGATAAAGCGGAGTGGCTACATGAAATCCAGGATAGGTTAAGAAATATACAAGGTCAAAACAACATAAAAATAAATACAGAAAAGATAAAAAGACAAGTAACATTTCAATTTTCCAGGGGCGAATGGTGTCGTGTCCAAGGTTATTGGATGAAGAAGCTGAAAGTGCTCCATGAAAGGATAACAGAACAGCTGGATAAGTGCTTGCATGTAGGCTCAATACCCAACTGGATGACAAAAGGACAACAGTATTATGTGTCAAGGATCTTGAAAATGGTAACATTGTATCTAACTTTCGACCAATAATGTGTCTTCTGCTAATGTGGAAAATACTGTCAGGTGTTTTGGCCGGCGAACTAAATGTATATTCAGAAAAAAAGTGGGCTGCTACTCATTGAACAGAAAGGTTGTCGAAAGAGGAACTGGGGAACGAAAGATCAGCTGTTAATTGATAAACTAATAATTAGAAACTGCAAAAGAAGACACACAAACCTAGGCATGGCATGGAGTGATTATCGCAAGGCATACAATATGATACCACACTCTTGGATAAGAAGAACTATGAAAATATATGGAGTAGCAGAAAACATGAGATGCCTTATATGAAATGTTGGAGAACTGAATTGAGAACAAGGAATCAGGTATTAGGAGAAGTGAACATTAAGAGAGGAATCTTCCAGAGGGACAGTGTATACCTATTAATCTTTGTGCTCTCCTGAAAACACTAAATTGAAGAATTACTTGATTACGGTAAATTCTGCATTTTGTAAAGCAAAGTGTGATATTTAAAACGAGTTAAAAAATTGATATATCTTGAAGTTTGTCATCACCAAAGTTGATTTGATTTCTAAACAATATTTTCATGGGCGCCCTTAGAACAGGAAGTAAAAATCAAAACTCAGGATTGACTAATCTAGTCCAAATCTGCATTATAAATTGTTAGCACTTGATTTGATATCCAGATAATATAAAATTTTAAGCAAGCAATGCCTGTTACTAATAAGTTACTTAAAAGGTTAAAATTCAAGGGAGATTTGCAGAATAGGTAGTATACACTTGCATAAATGATCGCAATACTCTCAATACTGTTGCCTGCAACTTTGCGAAAGAGTTGCCGACAAATCATTTTCATTCAAAATACGTTGCTATTCCAAAGGTTTTTCTGGCGTTTCATGCAAAAATAGCAAGAACTCTATGAATTTGAGTTTCCCTGAGGAAAAACTGGGTTACAAGGAAGGTGGCAATTGCTTTGAATCTCAAGGGAAAAAAAAACTTAGTGATGGTGTTAGGAGTGCATTAAAATGTTTGGTTACCCATGGAAGAAAGTTGAAAATAGTCATGCTATAGGTCTTTTATTAGGCTAGAACCAACACATGTACAAGTATGTAAACATACAGGCAAATGTGCATACACAAATACATCAAACACACATACAGACGCATATATAAACATATACATGTATTACTTTTGCATATACACTTCAATGCATATTAATACACATACACATATAATATATTATACACATACAAACATTTTGATCAACTCTAAGGATATTTTCTTTCAATCCACTGGCATATAATATTTTTTTTTTACTCAAGTTGATAAAATGAAATACCACTCTAGTTCGTATATTCGATAAAATCAACTTGTATTTCAAGCTGAATATCAGAATTTGTGTCTGGATGTGACAGGATATTGTGTATGTGTGTGTGTGTGTGTGTGTGTGTGTGTGTGTGTGTGTGTGTGTAGATATGTATGTATAAGCGCATGTATGAGTGATTTCCATTGTTATTGAAAACGAAAATTATACAAAGTATAGAGCATGCAGTAGTATTTGTTAATATAGCAATAATAGTAATGAATATTGCAAACTAGAAACAGCATATTTGTGTGTTTAAGAGTGTGCTGTGCATTGCTTATGTTTCATGTGTATTGTGTGTGTACGTATGTCGTGTGTATGTATATGTGTGTAGGTTTGTAAGTATGCGTTGATTTATTGTTCATTACATCAATGTTTATGTTTCATTGATGTACAATATTTGTATCTGACGATAAATAACGAGTGAGCTAGTTTTTAAGGCGATATCGAATATCTGAAGTAGCAAAGGTGAAAGATAAACGAAATAAATACTCCAGGGAAATATAAACAAATTAGGATTGATATGTAAGGTTTTCAGGGGAGAAGACAGTATATTAATAGTAGAAGAGGGACATAAAAAGGCTCGATTAAATTAAGTACACAACTAAAACCTTCAAATAAACAAACGTATACATCACTTGAGTATATACACATGCACACAGACGCACACGCACACATATAGACATATGTACATATTTGTGTTTGTGTGTATGTATGTATATATGTATGTATACATGCATGTATGTATGTATATATGTATGTATACATGCATGTATGTATGTATATATGTATGTATACATGCATGTATGCATGTATGTATATAAATGAAATCTACTCTTTATATGAAAACTTTTTGATTTAATTCATTAATAATACGTGATTCTCCGAATCCGACAACTAAGCTAATCTCCGCAAACAGGGATTAAAGGTGATTAACATCAACGGTGTGGGTTCTTGCGAACTGGCTGTTATAACCGAATGGTTTATCAAGTCAGAGATACATTAGTTAAACAGCTAAAGGAGAACAAAGAGAAAGTAGTAGGGTGGTAACTGGCAATGATGGCGGTGTAAAGAGAAAGCGAGATACAGGTATGTGTGTGTTTTGTGTATATTTCAGATATGTAAAATATATATGATATATGATGTGTGTGTGTGTGTGTGTGTGTGTGTGTGTGTGTGTGTGTGTGTGTGTGTGTGTGTGTGTGTGTGTGTATGTGTGTGTGTGTGTGAGTGTGTGTGTGTGTGTGTGTGTGTGTGTGTGTGTTTTGTCTTCATTGCTATATTCTTGTGAGACCTAGGTTACTTATCGGAGACATGTAAAGAGGCAGGAATGAGTTCATCAAAAGTGTCTCCGCCATATATTGAATATCTGATGGCAAATGTAAGTGGTGTTGAAGTCTTCGAACGCAGTCACTCTATCAATATGAAGTCTCTAGTATTTCAGCTCCATGTGGTCTCGTGCAAGACACCAGCTCAACGTAAAGGATTTTTTCTTGAATTCGAATGGGATGGCTTGCCCAGCGGAATCTGTGTTTATAGATGTGAGCTTCAATGCTGAGTGTGTCAGCATTTTTGAGTACTTCAGAGTTAGACGTATGTGTGCTCCAGTAAAATTCTATTATTACTCCAGCATCGTTTGTAAGACTACTTTCGGATTTTGAGGTGTTTGCGGTAGACAGCACAAGTTTCTCAAGTGTAAAGCAGTATCGAAAGGATGCACGTATCATATGTTGCAATTTTTCGCACTCGCCAGATGTCACAGATGGTCTACAAGAACGTATTCCTCCATCCATCCATCTTCCCCACTCACTATGTCTAGGAGGGCCGAAGGCATAAAGTCCTCTGGCACACTTTTATAAGATCCTACTGAAAGCAACATCATTAGAATTTCGGCAAGATTCTCAAGCGTGACAAACTGAGACTATGGACATTACACAACCTTCTAGTTCATAGTCTATCCCTAAATCTCCTGCAGTTTGGATAGACTTGAAGAATTTGTCTTGCGAGTCTTTCCTGCGACGTCTAAGAAATGGAAGAAACATTTCGTTGAGGTGCTGAATAAAGAATCTAAAGTAGATCCATACCTATATCGAAAATATTCAGCGGAGATCAATTATCTACTCTCTTAATGACCCACCTACGAAACAGATAGTACAAATGGGTATTAAGAAGCTCAATCATAGAAAGCTGCGGGAAAAGACTGACTTTCAGTAGAGATTTATAAATCTGTTGATGAAAGATTAGTAAAAAATCAAGTGCGAGTTACTTTTGGAATTATAGTGGGCAGGTTAAGTACCAAAGAACTGGAAAGAATTATAGTGGGCAGGTTAAGTACCAAAGAACTGGAAAGAATTATAGTGGGCAGGTTAAGTACGAAAGAACTGGAAAGAATTATAGTGGGCAGGTTAAGTACCAAAGAACTGGAAAGAATTATAGTAGGCAGGTTAAGTACCAAAGAACTGGAAAGAATTATAGTGGTTAGGTTAAGTACCAAAGAACTGGAAAGAATTATAGTGGGCAGGTTAAGTACCAAAGAACTGGAAAGAATTATAGTAGGCAGGTTAAGTATCAAAGAACTGGAAAGAATTATAGTGGGCAGGTTAAGTACC
>NC_068994.1:25805184-25806615 GCF_001194135.2 Octopus bimaculoides
ACTGGAAAGAATTATAGTGGGCAGGTTAAGTACCAAAGAACTGGAAAGAATTATAGTAGGCAGGTTAAGTATCAAAGAACTGGAAAGAATTATAGTGGGCAGGTTAAGTACCAAAGAACTGGAAAGAAGCCATAATAATACAATTATATTTACGAGATGATTGCGGAAATTATAGTGGAACAGCACTGCGTTGTGTGGCAGGGAAGATACTGGCCTCGATCATTCTATGAAGATTAAACAATAATATAACAAACCTGATCTTGCCAGAATCTCAATGCGTTTGCCAAAATCACAATGAAGTAAGTTATGGGGATGTAAATCAGTAAGTTATGGGGATGTAAATAAACGAACAGTAGTTGTGAAGCAGTGATGAGGGAGAAACACAGAGACAAAGACAGACCCATTCACTTACATATATACATACTTATACACACATATATATACTAAGGTGGTGATCTGGCAGAAACGTTAGCACGCCGGGCGAAATGCTTAGCGGTATTTCGTCTGCCGCTACGTTCTGAGTTCAAATTCCGCCGAGGTCGACTTTGCCTTTCATCCTTTCGGGGTCGATTAAATAAGTACCAGTTACGCACTTAATAATCGACTTAATCCGTTTGTCTGTCCTTGTTTGTCCCCTCTGTGTGTAGCCCGTTGTGGGTAGTAAAGAAACGATACATACATATATATATACGATTGATTTCTTTCAGTTTATGTCTACAAAATCCACTCACAAGGCTTTGGTTGGTCTGAGGCTATAGCAGAAGACACATGCCAAGTCACCACACAGTAGGACTGAACCCAGGACCACATGTTTTGGAACCAAGTTTTTTACCACACAGCCACATCTGTACCTATGTATGTGCGCGCGCGCGCGTATGTGTGGGTGTATGAGTGTATATATGTATGCATGTATATATGCGTATATATATGTGTACATATTACATGTACATCTATATATATACATGTATATATATCCATCTATATATATATATATATATATATATATATATATATATATATATATATATATATATATATATATATATATATATATATATACACACACACATAATATCTGTATATATATAAGTAAGTATATATGTATGTATGCCTGTATATATGTGAGATAATAGTTTCATTTCAATAGTTTCAGTATTAAAGTGAAACTATGAAAGTGAAAATATCTGACATAACAATAGAGTGATGTTATTGTTTCACTTTTGACATGTAGTACTGAAATAGTGGAGGAGATATGATATTGCTCTGGGCTCGTACTAGGCGAGAAGTTAAAATTTTTTTAGCCTAAGAAACTACATGGACCCTAAGTAAGGCATGTGTAAAATTTGAATGAAATTGGTTGTGTAGTTCTCAAGTTTTAGGGATTCACACAGAGAGACAGACAAACAGACACACATTCTCATCTTTATATAT
>NC_068994.1:25806848-25808601 GCF_001194135.2 Octopus bimaculoides
TATATATATATATATATATAATATACATATACATAATACATACATACATACATGCACATAGTTATAGATGCTCGCGCACACATACATACATATACATACACACACACATACACACACACACACATATATACATACAGATATATACATACAGATATATACATATACACATACACGCACAAATATATATATATACACTCATGCATACACATACATACTTAGACATACACTCATGTGCACACACGTGCATTACACAATCACTAATACGGCATCGTTGGGACCTGGAGAATGCCAGACTAGTGATTTTTCCGGATTATCGATTGATTAAGTATGGTAGGTTAGGTGAGGTTAGGTAAAATACCCCGTAAATCAGTACTAGTTGGTTTATACGGAAAAGAGAAACATCAAACGAAATTGTAGTGAAATTTTTATGAAATTAAATGAAATTTTAATAAAACCGAAGTAAAATGAGCGGTAAAGTACTGGTACATTAATTCTGTTGACTACGCAGAGGTCATCACTGAGGTGAGAGGATATCAGGATTGGTATCTTCTTGAGGTGAAGGGCTGTCAGGACTCCCATCTTCATCATTTTGGTAGGTGAGTGGAATATCAGTAACTGATGGTGATGGTGGCAGCACTTCTGGGCGAGGTAATATTGAAAGGCACTAGATTTCCAAGTGATGACTCCTCTGTTGTACACTTACTAGTGTTTTTTTGTTTCTTTTTTAACATATCTTGCAAGCTAAGCTGTTTTATACATTTTGGCCTTTCTTTGATCAGTTTATCCTGCAGCATATAAATGTTCATTATTTCTTGCTCACTTACAAAACTGAGTTGTTTTAGACCTTTTAGTTCACCTGTTTAGCTGAATTAACCGGTTAATAGAAACTCTTTCTTTTACATCTTCCTCATTTTATACATACATTCAAATACACTGTCTTACTGCTAGGAGTTTACAACCATCTGCACTATTTCTTGGTCAGAATAATGATGAACAACAGCTGCATTTGCAGCTGATTTTCAACTGCATTTTCACCATTCACGGCACGAATCTTTAACTCATGTCGATCCTTTAACCCAGCCTTCACTGTAAACACACTCGTATTCCAGTCTGAGTTCTTTGTAGAATGTTTTTGCTTTTCCTTCACAAGATCACTTGACAGCTCAACACCTTCACTTTCACGCAATCTAAATCACTTCATCAATGCGTGATCTAGTTCTACACTTATACCAACCTTCATTATTTTCTTTTTACACATTTGTTCCTTTGACATAGCAAAGAAACGGAGTAATTGGTCTTTCTGTTTTGTTTTTTTTTGTCGTAAACTGCCGAAGATCCAACGTTGTATAATTCACGCAAACTTTCCACAAACACACTACTGTCAAGTTTTTTCAACAGTTCAACTTTTTCTTTTATGGACAATGTACAGTGTTTACGCTTTACACACACGAGAACCGTGGTTTCCTTTATGCATTGGAACCATGGCTGGGGCTAAAAGTGAAAAAGGCATAATAATAAACGAAAAAAAGAAAAAAAAAACTAGAAAGGCCTGCCTTTGTTTACAAATGATGCGTGTGTGTTTATACAGCAAGTGGCGCCGAGAAATCGTAGCGGGCGATTGGTGCGACGACCTGGGAAATTTGAAATTATTTGAAATCTTTCTAGTCGAATTAATGCTGAATTACTGACTGAACCAGATTACAGACTGCCAGATTAATGATTGTGAACTGTATATTGTGAACTGTATATATAT
>NC_068994.1:25808696-25811845 GCF_001194135.2 Octopus bimaculoides
ATATATATATATATATATATACGTATATTAATGGCCGGGCTCCAACCTGGGCGGCAGCAAGCAGAGTCTACCTGTAGCACTTCTTGGTCCAACATCACTGTCTCGAGAGCCTGAATACATTGTAGACCAGTGTTTTGCGATCAAGTTGTCGATGTAAGTCATCCTTCGAGCGTATGTCATTCCAGAAGAACTAGAAGACCAGAGCTCGTGTGTTATCCAGAAGACCAGAGCTCGTGTGTTATCCAGAAGACCAGAGCTCGTGTGTTATCATTTGACAGAGAAATGGAAGTTTTTCAATTACTAGTTGGGGCGTTACAAGGAGACACGCTTGCACCTTACTTGGTTGTAGTTGTATGGGATTATGCAATGCAACAGTCTATAGACAACAGCGACGAAGACCTTGGTTTCATCATTGACCAGCAAAGATGGTGGAGAGTACCAGCAGTAACCATCACATACCTGGATACCAAGTACAGTATAAAGAGGAGGATTTTAGAGAGATGTAAAGCATACTTCCATAGCAGCAGGAAGTGAAGATTATGTATTACTGAGAAAAGAGCGTTATTAAAGAGCTCTCAACACCCAGGCATCTACTTGAAGAGCAGAAATGAAATTTTTAATCCTTGTCACATGAAAGGATGCACATCCTATCACATCTTCATGCTCCATCATGATTATAACCACCAGTCCCCCAGCTTCGGCCCTCACCCCACCAATACCTGGGAATCCGGCAAAGAATTTGACTAGAGCATGCACAAATGCACTTACAAACACACACACCCTATCACGGCAGATATCCACGCAGCAGACCCTTTTCCATCACCCCGATATAAACCCCCCACATGTATTGTATCTCTACACACATTCCGTGCATACATAAATGCCCCAAGAATTTAACCAAAGGTTTTAATCAAAACAAAAGAAAGAAAACACAATAACGAACACAGATGTGTATGCTGCCTATGCCCTCCCCCTAAAGCACTACACAAATAGTACCACTACACACATTACATTTCTACAAGAACACCAACCTTAAAAATACACACATTTCCCATACACTGTTTCCCAAAAACTCTTGTCGCCTTGCAACACCCCCAGAGATGATGTTTTTGTACCAAGAGACTTAACTCTTAACTTAACCCTTGCTCGTTTCGTTTCATCGTCTTTTTCACAGCAACCACAGATATGTCTGTTCCCCTCCAGCAATAGAGAACAGTCGCCATAATTCATTCGACAACTGCCATCTCTGAAGAGCGCAAGGTTACATAATCGGACACTTACCTAACACTCCGGTGGATCACTAGTGCGAAACCAATCGATAAGATCGGCCGTAATGGATTAATGCGTAACGTAGTTCTATACTTATACCAGCCTTCATTGTTTTCCTTTTACACACTGTTAGCAAAGAAACGGAGTAACTGGTCTTCCTGTTTTTTTTTTATGCCGTAAACTGTCGAAGATATATAATACTGCACACTTCGATTAATATATATATATATATATATATATACTATTAATAATGATCAGGAGAACAGAGATTTTTCATATTCATAATTTTATTTAACATTTACTTACAGCATCTTTAGGGACCTACATGTGTTTCAACTGCAGAAATTGCACACTGTTGCATATGCAACCTAGAATCATAGTCGATGCAGTTACATCAGGGTCCTTACCCTCTGCCGTTTCAAAGTAAATCTCAACGAAACAACAAACTGAAGGAAAAAAGTATTTTGGAGGTATGGATGCCACTATTAATAGTTGTAGGAATCTTGACCTGAGGTTCACCTCTATCAAATGTGGTGGGTGAAGCGAAACATAGTCCTAAAAATAGGTCACGGTTGGATTGAATGTTTATGTATATTTATCATTAATATAAAACGTTTACCATTCCACTCGTTTCAAAGAGAATATTCTTAGTGTAGAGGTATATTATTATGTTTAATTTATTCTTTGGTTCTCGGTTCCTCAATTGTTATTATAATGATTTTTATTATAATAAAGTGTAATGTGTTTATTTAAATTGTTTGAATGTAAATTTTCTTGTATGAATGCATCTAAGACCACGTTCCTGCCTTGTGTTTATAAGATTAAATTTAGAAGTGAAAATTTGGTACATTTCATCTACGCAAGAGTCGTATCTTTTACCCCTAATAATACCGCAGCCTATAGAATATATTTTGCTACTATCTTTCAACGACCAAATTAACTTACTAAGGCTAGTGTTATTTTTTTTGCCCCTGTATCTCAAAGAATTTTCATTGTTAGTTATTCTTTGTTTAATAAAGCGTGAGCTAGCACCTATATAGAAATACTCTTTGTCTCTTGAGGTAGATTTGCACTTGTAAACCATATTTTTAGTCTGGGCCCTGATACAGGCCCTTTGCTGGTCTTGGTAAATATTTTGCTTATTTGTTCTCGGATGCGTAATCTTACAAAATCATATGAATCTGCTCCATCACATGATCCTATGGTGGCATAAACACCCCTCCAAGATTTCTTAGAAATAAACAATCTCCAACAGCACCATTCGTCAGGGATATCATTAATTAATATGTCTTTAATTACTTTTTCAAATAACGCACTCATAAACAACCTTTCTCAAAACATTTGCAGACACACATTTTCACAACAGCATGACCATCTCACAGGAAAATTCTAAACAAATTAAGCAACCTCCCACCTACACTAGCAAGAAATGCAACAACCACATCAGAAAAATAACATAAACAACCAATGCAGTGGACAGAAAAGCACCACCTAACCAATAAACATGAAAATTTAACAAATGAAGAAACACAGGCATGAGTCAAAAAAATGTAAATAGACAACCAACAACCAGTTGTAATGAGTTGTTTCGCTTGAAGATCACAGTAGCGTCAAGTCCGAGTCGCGAAACAACCTCTCAGTTTCAGTTTCAATAAAAAATGACTATACAACATGCACTGAGCACCCCACTCTTATTCACCCTACATAAACCAACGTATCTATCTATCTATCTATCTATCTATCTATCTATCTATCTATCTATCTATCTATCTATCTATCTGTCTGTCTGTCTATCTGTCTATCTATCTATCTATCTATCTATCTATCTATCTATCTATCTATCTATCTATCTATCTGTCTGTCTGTCTATCTATCTATCT
>NC_068994.1:25811855-25813899 GCF_001194135.2 Octopus bimaculoides
TGTGTGTGTGTGTGTGTGTGTGTGTGTGTGTGTGTGTGTGTATTTGTGCCAAGATAGATAAATTATGTGCGAACAGCTGATCAAAAAAGAATTTAATAAAAAAATTGACCGAAAAATCTGTGCTCGAATTATAGCAAATATTCAAATAATTTTTTTGTAAAATGCCATAAAGATATATCAACATAAATTTCAGCCGTTTTCAAACTATACACATAAACCTGACACAACCACCTGCATCTACTGTGCAGTATTTCAATAACAAAAAATATTTCGATAAAACGCGACAATATAACTGTCTTTTAGCTTATTTTCCGTATTTCGAATATTTGTGATAATTCAATTAATTGTTGTATCATGCAACTTTTTCTTCGATCAGTTGTTTTCCAAGAAACGATTTTCGATCAATTGTTAATAATATACTCGTACACACACATACATACATACATACATACATACATACATAAACACACATATATACACGCGCACACACACATACACACACACATATAATGTATGTATATATTAATAATAATAATATGACAACAAAAGAATGAATGAGACCTCGATATTATGTAAATAGACGAATTCATCTATAATATAATAAGTGACTATTAGTCGGTTGCCATAATATAACTCAGAGTTTCGGATGTGGGGATGGAATTCTGCCCCTGCATCTCGTCAGTTATTAAGAAAAACAAAAGAGCTATGAGAATGGCTGTTAAATAAAGGGAAATTACCCGAATAGGGAGAAAGTAAAAATACTCGAAGAAGGTAAGCCCACGCTCATAGAATCCGCGTATGCGCGCATGTACATACATATGCGCGCACGCACAACCACGTGCATGTGCATATATGCATATTCTCACTCACACTCGCGTGAAACACATGCATGCACACCCACACACACCCATATGTATACATATATATGTATCCATACACATGTACACATATACATACCCGCACGCACGCACACACACAGGTATATATACCCATACGCGCACAATTATGTTCATATACACGTCTCTATATGCACATGCACAAATATGCAGGGTGAAAGGTAATGTACAGAAAAAATATATAAAAATATATAAAGCAATAAAATATATAAATATATATATAAAACAATGTAAAAATATAAGAATATATATGTAAGAAATGAAATGCTTGTATGGGAAAGTGTGATCTTTGTGATATGGAAAGATGGCTCATCTGGAAAAACAGCTTAGACTCCGCTGCATGTCTAAATTCAAGAACTGAACTTTTTGGATCATGTCCACATATAACTAAATATTTGTTACGTTTTTGGTCCCCCCAAGATTACAGATAGAACCTGCTTTTTATATTGTGTCCACGTACAAGCATTTCATTTCTTACATATATATTCTTATATTTTTACATATTTTTATATATATTTTTATATACTTTATTGCTTTATATATTTTTATATATCTTTTTCTGTACATTACCTTTCACCCTGCATATTTGTGCATGTGCATATAGAGACGTGTATATGAACATAATTGTGCGCGTATGGGTATATACATGTGCATGCGTGCTTGTGTGCGGGTATGTATATGTGTACATGTGTATGGATGCATATATATGTATACATATGGGTGTTTGTGTGGGTGTGCATGTATGTGCTTCACGCGAGTGTGAGTGAGCATATGCATATATGCACATGCACGTGGGTGTGCGTGCGCGTGTGTGTATGTATGTGCATGCGCGCATACGCGGATTCTATGAGCATGGGTTTACCTTCTTCGAGTATTTTTACTTTCTCCCTATTCGGGTGATTTCCCTTTATTTAACGGTCATTCTCATAGCTCTTTTGTTTGTCTTAATAACGGTCATCTTCATAGTAATTTCTCTTTATTTAACAGTCATTTTCATAGCATTTTTGTTTGTCTTAGTAACTGAAGCGATGCCGGAGCAGAATTCCGCCCCGACATCCGAAACTCTGAGTTTTATTATGGCAACTGACTAATTGTCACTTATTACATTATAGATAAATTCCTGCATGTATGTATATATATATATATAT
>NC_068994.1:25817742-25818269 GCF_001194135.2 Octopus bimaculoides
ATATATATATATATATATATACTTAAACATGACTTATTTCCTCCTTCATAGTTTCCCCTATGTCCGATCAATCTGTCTATTTATCTATCTATCTATCTGTCTATGTGCCTGTCTTTCTCTTTCTCCAAAATATCCACTTTTATCAAAATAACGGCGTTAATCTACTATTTGTCTAAACGGATGGAATCGAGAAAGTACTCAGTAAGATCGTTAAGCTGTTATACGTTTATATAAACGACAGTGGTGGC
Source organism: Octopus bimaculoides (assembly GCF_001194135.2). Lineage (NCBI taxonomy): Eukaryota > Metazoa > Mollusca > Cephalopoda > Octopoda > Octopodidae > Octopus > Octopus bimaculoides. Next base: position 25,817,991 of record NC_068994.1, read on the forward strand.
GGTATTGATGGTGGTGGAGTCGTTAAACTAAAACATCTTAAATGTATAATCATTCATGTTTATTTAACAGACCACTATCAGATATTTTAATCGCTCATCCTAGTCGATCTCTCAAACCTACTTACTTTAGTTAACCATCATAACACACCCTCCATACACCACTTGCTCTAATTCTTTCTCGTCTTGTGTCATTTTCATCAGCCGATCAGCTCTTGGACTAAGGGATGCTTAGTAGTACAAACGCACGCACGCACGCACGCACGCACGCACGCACGCACG
>NC_068994.1:25818541-25819825 GCF_001194135.2 Octopus bimaculoides
ACACACACACACACACACACACACACACACACACAAACACACATACATACACATACACACACACAAATAGACACATACAAACATGGCCATGCGGATTCACGCATATAAGCGTGTGGGTGTATCTATCTATCTATCTATCTATCTATCTACTGATAGACATATGCACATACATTCATACATACATACATACATACATACATACATACGTACATACATGCATGCATACATATCACATTTTAATGACAGTTTCAATTGTTTCTGTACTATGATTCTAACGTCAATCCACGAAAAAATTCCATATGAAAAGTTACGTAATATTTGCAGCTTAAAACAAGAGAGGCACTTTGTCAGACTTGCATCAATTATTCGCTATAATTTTGTACATCTGCCAAGCGTTATATTTGACTTATATGGGGAGAAAGCAAGAATTATAAATAAAGATAAAAGTATAATTGTGACATGAATAGCCCATATACACATGTTAAAACCAAAATAGTTTTTTAAAATGGTGAAGAAATAAAGGAAGAGAAAAAGAAGACAAAAATGAAGAAGTAGAAGAAGAAAGAAGAGGGAGGAGTGGGAGAAGAGGAGAGGAGGAGACGAAAAAGAAGAAGGTGGAGACGGAGGAGAAGAAAAGTAATATATAATGGGTGAGGTGGACTAATAACACTCAAACTCACAAATGGTAGTGGCTAAATGAATATAGAAATATTGGTGTAGAGCTATAATAATAATAATAATAATAATTGATATAAAAAGATGGGTTGCAGCAAATATTCTGCTCAATACCACAAATTTGCTTGTCAATTGTTTGACCATGATGGGTATATTGGGCTTCGTATATTTTATCCCAGTGTCACTTTGATGGCGTGCACTGCTCTATAATAATAATAATAATAATAATTCCTTTTACTGGAAGCAAAAGGCCCCAAATTTTGGGGGAAGGGATTAAGTCAATTACATCGACACCAGTGCGTAGCTGGTACTTATCTAATCGACCCCGAAAGGATGAAAGGCAAAGTCGACCTCAGTGGAATTTGAACTCAGAACGTAGCGACGGTCGAGAATACCGCGAGGCATTTCGTCCAGCGTGCTAGCGATTCTGCCAGCTCACCGCCTTAATATAATAAAGATGATGATGATGATGATGATGATGATGATAGTAATAATAATGATGATGATAATGATAATAATAATAATAATAATAATAATAATAATAATAATAATAATAAATAATAATAATAATAATAATAATAATAATAATAATAATAATAATAATAATAA
>NC_068994.1:25822315-25824875 GCF_001194135.2 Octopus bimaculoides
AGTGAAGATTTCGAGCAAAACCCAAAAAGTAGTCAGGAATCTAATGAGAAAAAGACTCTGAAAACCACGTGCCCGAGAAAAAACATCACACTAGAGAATAAGTCGGTTATAAATTTATCTAAACTAAAACTTTCGCCCGACGATGTCTCAGTCTTAGAGCTTGGACTGAGTTTTTGCCCAAGCACTAAGAATTTCGAACAGAATAAACTAGCTCAAGGGCTATTTCAGTTTGTCCGCCGCCACAAGCTGAAAGAATATTTTTTTGAATAAACTGGTAACAAGGAGTCAGAAAACCCTATGTTTACTAAAAATGATGATGATCGAATATGGCATAATTGGATTGAAAAGAACCCCAATTGGTATCCAGATAAAGTTCGGGATGGACGTTTACAAGCACTATTAGAATTTCTTGAATCTTGTCAGGCAGGCATTAGAGAAAGCCTTAAAACAAGTGGAAAGAAATCCTGGAATAACCTCACAAATTCCCAACGTTACGCACTCCAATGTATAGCTAATAACGATTCTATTGTTATTAAGATAGTGGATAAGGGAGGTGCTATCGTAATTATGGACAAATGTGAGTATATTTCGGCTTGCGAAGAAGTTTTAAATGACAAAACTTCATATGAAGAATTACCTGTCGATCCAAACTCCAATTACAGAGAGGAACTTGACAAAATAATTCTGGAAATGGGGGAAAACAATTTCGTTAATAAGGCTGAATCTAGGATTTTAAGGTCAGAAATGAGAACACCTGTATTTTATGGTCTCCCTAAAATACACAAAAAGTTCGAAAGATTTCCTCCAATGCGCCCAATTTGCAGCGGATATGAATGCTGTACGGAATGGCTGAATGGCTTTCTACTCCCCGTCGCAAAACGATCAAGTTCTTATATTCGGGATACCTTTGATTTTGTATCTAAAATCAACAACTTTTTTAAGCACCGAGGCCGTATTGAGAACTGTTTTTTGGTAACCATGGATGTTTCTTCCTTATATACCAATATTGACCACAATGAAGGGGTAGAAGCATGGATGCTTTCGAAAAGCGGTCAAACAAAAGTATTCCATCAAATTTACTCTGTAGATTATTGAGGTTTGTGTTAGAAAGTAACACAATGAAGTTTAGACAAAGATTTTACCACCAGACGAAGGGTTGCGCCATGGGTACCCCCATGGCAGTTAATTTCGCTAATGTCTTTACGACGAAATTCGAGACACAGTTACTGAAGACGTTCAAATCCCTTCATGGTCATGAACCAATACTCTGGTTACGGTTCATTGATGATGTATTTTTTGTCTGGGAAGGATCACAGGATAGTTTAATGGACTTCTTGCATTTCTGTGATTGTTATGCTAGAAACTATGGCTTTAAGTCCAACATAAAATTTACGTCTAGTTTTTCAAAAACTAGCGTTGAATTTTTGGACACAAAAGTCAAGTTTTCTGGAGGCAGAATTATGACAGAGTTATTTTGCAAGCCCACGTCATCCCACATATATCTCCACTGCCGCTCCGATCATCCACATCATCTTATTCGGTCAAATCCGAAATCCCAATTTTTTAGGATAAAACGGATTTGTACTGACATAGGGGATTACTGGAAATGCTTTTGTATGTCATTAAGTCAAACGAGGTTATAGTGAATCATGTTTAAAGGAAATAGGAATGAAATAGCTAAGATTAGCAAAGATAGTCAAACCTACACGCATAATTTTAGCAAAAAAGAAATAATACAACAGATGACAGAATTCCTTTTGTGATTAACTGGCACCGACGTTTCGCTGGAATTTCAAAAGTGTTGCATGAAAGTTACCAGCATGTGGCGAAAAAATATCCCAGTTTCAAACAGATATTTCCTCAGCCGCCCATTGTAGCCTGTCGACGGAATAAGAACATAAGAGAATTATTGACCTCTATATCTGACTCCAAGAAAACGACCATTGGAGTATCTGCACGCTGTACCTTAAAGAACAGCCGCAAGAGCGGTAAGCCCTGTTCATTGTGCAACAACATGAGTGAAGTGAATTCCATCATAAATCATAACAGAAATGTTATGATTTATACAGAAGGTGGAACATGTAAAGATACCCATTTAATGTACGCTGCAGAATGCACGAAACACAACTTGATTTATGTTGGTTGTACAACGGAACAATTAAACAAAAGGTTTAATGGATACAAATTCGACATCAGGCACAAGAACAGAAGTTCAACAGAACTTGCTGAACATTTCGTTTCAAGCGACTGCAATTTTGAAGAAGACTTGAAAGTACATATTCTCAAAACATATTCTGAATCTACCCCACTTTCACTTCTCAGAATGTATGAGGAGAAATATGTTTGCAGGTTATTAACGTCACGCCCTGAAGGAATGAATAAGATGACAGGAGAATATCATCAAATTTATACAAAACTGTTTGATTGAATATTCTTCTTTCTCTCTTTTTCTTTCCTTTTTTTCTGTCGTCTTCCTTTTTCTATTTTTTTCTTTCTTTCTGCCTGTTTTAAAACTTAAAAACTGATGATGTCATTCCATCAACGTATGGACGCTGGTTGC
>NC_068994.1:25825340-25831340 GCF_001194135.2 Octopus bimaculoides
GAAAACGAGAAAGCAACCATATAATGAAATATTCAGACAAATACATAACAAAAACACCAGGACTTACAAATATATATAACATACAGAAAATTGCACTACTGGGCACTGCACATATCTTACGCAAAACACTTTCAATACAGTAACCATAAGAGCATCACAGCAAACCACAGCACATACCCAAGGCACACAGAGCTGTGCTCGGTAGTGAAGTGAAAGCACGTTATAAAAATAAAACTACTGAACAACAATAATAATAATAATATGCAATACTAGGCAGTGGCTCTCAAGGCTTCTGATCTTAACTGATTGGAAGTGTTATCATGTACATTGTTTTGTCTTGGTATAAAAAATAGGCTACAGCAAATATTCTACTCAATACCACAGATTTACTTATCATTTATTTAACCTTAACCAGTTCGGCATGGCAATATGTGCATCTCCGATCACGAGCAGAGATAGTGGGGGAGCATCATAGCTTTGTGTTAAGAAGAATTCTTTGTGGTTTGGATAATTCACCTCTGGAAATATGGGTGTTTCGTACTCGACCTGATGAAAATTCTAACTGGGTCCCACCTGCACGGGCCCCACCTGCAAGGTCATGCGCTGTTTATTTTGATATGAGATCATCATGTCGCGCACATATGGTTGTGATGCATGTACCTCGTGTACCCTCATCAGATGGGTAGTCATGATGGGTATACTGGGCTTCGTATATTTTACCCCAGTGTTATTTTGATGGCATGAACCGCTCTCTCACTCAATAATAATAATAATAATAATAATTATAATAATAATAATAATAATAATAATAATAAAAATAATAATAATAATAATAATGATGATGATGATGATGATGATGATGACGATGATGATGATGATGATGATGATGATGATGATTATGATGATGATGATGGTGATGATGATGATGATGATGATGATGATGATGACGATGACGATGATGATAATGATGACTATGATGATGGTGAATTTTTTTTATTAGGCATGAAAATATGGATGACAATATCAGAGAACGAGATACAACACACAAAACAAAGCAGGTGGGGTTGACATCGATCAAATGGAGACACTACAGTATTAAAGAATATATGAATAGAAGTTAGAGAAATAAATAAATAATTGATAAATAAATAGAACCCGAAAGAGTGGGACAAGAGCGGAGTAAGAGCGGGGCAAGAGCATGGTAGTCCACTTAGAGTAATTCAAGGTAAACTCGCTGGCGAAAGGCTCGGATTACTCTGCCATCCTCCTAATTAGAAAAGCATACTCAGAGCAGATCCATTCTGTGTCATCATTCTTGCCACTTCCGTCCACCTTTTCATAAACACACTAGAAGGCAACACCTCTCTGTCTACCATGATGTTGTAGCCAAGACACTGTTTAATGAGATCCATTGGAAGAATAACTTTGAAATCAAGGAAATAAGAACCCACAGTACTGATGGAACGACCCTGTGAAAACCTCAGTAAAATGTAAACATAACAGACCTGACATAGTGGTTTGGGATTGAGAAGAGAAACTGTGTACAATAGTGGAAATTAGCTGCCCAGCAGATATTAGCATAAAGCTCAAGATTAACGAAAAAGAAAATACGCTGAACTACTGAGAAATCTACAGTTACTCTACCCAGATTACAAGGTTTATACCTGTCACTTTTGGGGGCGCTGCAATATGTACCAAATATATGCCTAAGTACTAATCTTAAGAAATTAAGCTTCTCAAAGCCAGAACGGTAAAAGCTGATTTCAAGCCCTAACAGGAACTTTTTATACAACGGCCTGCTTATTTTACTCCATGTTGCCGTATTTATTATCTAATTGCATTTTGGTCTGAAACCCATTTATTTCTACCGACACAAATTTTCGGTTTTGTCTGGTATAATTTACTTTTGTTGAGTAGACTTTCTTTTGTTTTACCGTTTTCTTTGACTGGCATTTCGTCTATATATGCCCAATTTTACCACACTTAAAACAGGTTTTATCTTTAAAGGGGCAATCTTTCCTCAAATGTCGCTCTCCGCAACCATATTTAAATTTTGAATTTAAATTTTTCCTTCTTTGTATACTTTCTTTACACATTTGTACATTATCCTTGTCTTCTATTTTCCTTGTATCATCTCGAAGGTTTATTATTTGTTGGCATTCTTCAGCCACTTTCTGCAAAGTGAGTTTCACATCTTGGTTCAACTTTGATAATATTCTTTTTCTAATTTCCGCGTCTTCCGTTGCCACTAGCCCTTTAACGAATATTAAACGCTTGAACATATCTGGCGTTAATTCTTTCAACTTGAACCTTTCGCAAGCCTTGTTAACCATACCAGCATATGTCACAAAATCATCGGGCTCGTTTTTCTTTAAGTTTAAACATTCCCATCGAATGTTAAAGTGTGAACTTTGCTCGCTAAAAATATTCATCAAAATATTTATCGTTTCCTCAAAACAATTCCGCAGGCTTTCTCAGCAAAATAAAGTTACAAAATCTTTTGTGTTCCGGAGTAGCAAGCTTTCGCAAAAGGAGTCTTACCTTCCTTTCGCTAGACCATCTCTTGCATTCCTCTCGGAATATATCTTCGTATCATCTGTAATATGCAGCAAAAGTAGTTCCTTCATCTGGATTGTACTGAAATTCTTCGATGGAATTTGCAACACCATTCGCTGAAAATGATTCTGTACTATTTCTCGACTGCAGTAACAATTCTCTTAACTTCTGTAGTTGCTGCTGCTGCTGCTCTTGTTGTTTCACTACTGCTTTCAGTAAATCTTCCATTTTTGGTGCTATTAGAAACCTCGTCGCCACTGTTATATCGCAATACTACACAGTGGTTGTGTGAGCTGCGAATCCTCGTCGCCACTGTTATGTCTCAACCCTACTGCTATCTAGCACCTTCGGATGATCTCTACTCAACCGCTACACAACTGCTACTCGACTGCTACTCAACACTATATCTTTATTTTGGCACAACGGCCACTACACAGAGGGGGGACACTACAAGGACAGACAAAACACTACAGCACGTGGGGTACAAAGAACGAATGATGAATGATATGAATTACTTACAAAACTCGCAGTTTCATTTAACAGTTCTCTCATACAGTTTATGATCATTTTTTTTCTTCAACAATTATAAGTGGCCACAGCTCCTCTGCCGTTACTACACTTGGCAGGGTGTCGTAGCCCACGTATAATCCACTTGTTTGAAACTTGTCCGGGTGCATCTGTTGCAGTCTCTGCATCACATGTGCTTCCACCAATATAGCTTTCTGTTTTTCTTTAAACGCTTCAGGATCCAGTTTAAGTCTTACTAATCCTTTTATCCTTGCAATCGTCTTTTCCAGCTCTAAATCCTTGTCGTAAAAAATCATTGTTCTGATATTTTTTTATTCGACTCTTCCAAGTACCTTTTCTTCCATCCTTGCTCTTTTCTGCTCGTCCATCATCTTTTCGCACCAATTCCACCACTTTTCCTTTCTTTTCACTTCTTTTTCGTGCTCTGTATCTTGGGTTCGATTCTCAGCTTCGTCTTTTTCGGTTTCCATTTCCTCCTCTGTCTTTTTCCCCTCTCTTTTTTGGGGGGTTCTTTGGCGGCGATTCAGTCCGCATACGCTTTCTATCTGTTTCTTGAGAAATTTATTTGCACTCCACAATCTCCACCTGCTTTTTCTCCACCTCTTCTTGTTCGCCTTCCACCATCTCCTCTTCACAGACCTCTATTTCTTCCACTTGTACTTCCCTGCGGGGACACACCACCTGCATGTGTCCCCTACTTTTACATTTGTAACATATTGGTGGTCTTCCCTCCACCACAACTCGTGTTCCGTCGGGGAGCTCCAATTCTTCTGCAATGTTGTGCAGATCTGGCAGGGTTATGTGTACAAGTGCATCTACACCAAATCTTCACTAGTTGATCTCTCTCGATTTTTCTACTTTTAAAACTTTCACCTCGTCTTTGCAGTTATGAATAATAGCTGTAACCAGTCATACCGGGTCTATTTCGGGAGGTGACCGTCCAATTCTCACACGTGCAGCTCTTCTTCTACAATGGGTAGGTAAAAGGGCCCACCTAGCCGTTCTTAAGGGTACAGTGGAGTGCTTTTTCGCCTCTTTCTCACTCGTAAATCGCACCTCCACCGTACCGAACTTGCTACCACGTGCGTAAAATGTTGTTAATGGCTTAACTTCATTTAGGCACTGCTCTAATTCGTCCGTCTCTGCCACTTCTATCTTCTTTGTTTCAACGTTAAGCGTTCTGTATGTTATTATTTTCCTCTCCGCTCGCTGGAAAACTTCCTTCGGCGGTGTTATTTTTAAAACATCACATTGCTTCTTGAATAATTTCTTGTATTTCTCTAATTTTGTCTTATCCATGTGTATCTCTTGCATTTCCATTGCATTAGCAGACAAGTTTCTACTTGTTGCTGCAGCATACATTGTTTCTTCCATACCCGACATGGGCAAGAAAACAATTTTCAACAATAAATATTAACGATAATATTTAAACAACAATTCTTTAAACAATTTCAACAAAACGCAATTCAGACAAACTCAACGCGTTGAACGCTTTCTTCAGACCAAAATCACAACGCAACTCCAAAAGACTGCTACTCAACAGTCCTACCACGGCCAGACTACCTCTATTTGTCTTGGGAGATCCTACTTCTTCGCCTGGGGTCGTTGACACAACAGAAGTGTAAAAATATGTAAAACTTTCCAGAGATTTATTTAAGTATATATGCGCATGTCTAGACATGCAAGTATATGCATGAAAATATATACATAAATCAAAACATCCAAAGCTGCACATGCAATGACTCCAAATACTGCACATATACACGCATACATGCAAAAATACTCTGTTGATGTTGCTGAAATTTCAATAAAGAGACCTTGGATCAAGGTTAGAAATCAAATCTTTCTCTATTAGCAAGAAATAAAACTGAATAATAAAATACATACAAAATAGAAAGAAATAATAAGCCGCTTTTTTTTATATTCACATGCACACACACGCACACGCTCACACACACACATACACACATACAACGTGCTTCTTTCAGTTTTCTTTCTATCAAATCCGCTCGCAAGGCTTTGTTCGGCCGGGGTCAGTTGTAGAAGAAATTTGCCTAAGATGCTACGCAGTGGGATTCAACCCGGAACTATATGGTTGGAAGACAAACTTCTTAGCACAAAGCTTCGCTTACACTACATGTTTGTATGTGTATCTGGTGTGTATGCATATGTGTCTGTATGTATATGTTATACACACATGCGCACGCATGCACACACACAGGTACGTAGACATACACACACATATATATGCATACCTATTTTTGTGTGCTTGTTCGTAAGAATAAGGCTCTCACATATAAAATAAAGTGCTCAATATTTCAAGATGTAGAGTGTACCATATTTTACTGTTTTGATCTTTACGATCATGTTCACAGCTAATAACTATATTCACTTCTGAATATCATTAATGATAGAAACATGATTAATTCTGTAAACCTGCTGAGACAGGGATTGCACCTAGAAAGTTACCGTCCCAGGCACAAGTCCGGGCAAGGTTGTTTTATGGAACACCAGCAGTCGCTCATGCATATCGGTCTCCCCTCTCCACGCCACCAATGTTATCCAAGGGAAAGGCAAAGGGGCCGATACAGCTTGGCAGCTGTGACATTGCAACTCATTTCTACGGCTGAGTGAACTGGAGCAACGTGAAATAAAGTGGCTTGCTCAAGAATCGAACTCACAACCTCACGATCCTAAGCTAGACGCTCTAACCACTGACTAATTAAATATATGCATATGTGTGTGTGTGCGTGTGTGTGTGTGCGTGCGCACACACAGCAAAAGCAGACATACAGATGACACATAAGTGAATCGTGATGGACAGTCATTAAGGCACACCTTTGACAAATATTTATTTGAATTGAATACCCTACACACACACACACACACACACACACACACACACACACACACACA
>NC_068994.1:25831642-25832848 GCF_001194135.2 Octopus bimaculoides
ATTAAGACACCCTAATGGGAACTAAATCCCCTTGTATTGCAAATTTTGGAAACCCATGACTTGAGTATTTGAACTTCTATTATCACGAGGTTTTTCTATTAATTAAACGTAGAACAACAAAATTACCTCTCTTTTATAGAATATTTCTGCAAATTTCCATATTTTGTCTATGATAAAAGATCACTAGAATTATGGCAAGAAAAATTATTTGTGAATGCCTCTACTTTTTTAACATTTTCTTTTTATTAATTTTTCTTCAGATACCCATTATGCCACAGAAAAGGAAGTCCATTTATGCAAATACTCCACATGCACAAAGGATGAAGCTTCGTCGTCAATCTGAAAGCTGTCATACAAGGAACGAACGATTTTCTAGACAAAGACAGAGACAAACTGAGTATCAGCAAAATGAAACCTTTGATGAGCGTCAGTAAAGACAGGAGTAAGATATACTTCGCCATATAGTTGCAAGAAGAGAAAACAGCGTTTGATTGCTGATAGAAACAAGTATCAAAATTTAAGACAACATGAGATTCAAAATGCTAAACGTCCTGCATTACTATATGACAAAAATGACCCATGTAACAAGGCTGCAATTGGAAAAATGACCAAACTTTGACAGTGTTCAAATTTACTGGAGAATCCTCAGGAACGTGCTGTGGAAATGGGAAGGTTACACTGGATATATTTCCACCCCTGCCTCAGTTATTTCAAGAACTGTTCACTGGGAAAAGTCAATTCAGCAAACACTTTTTGTCAAGGCTCAGGGAATACAATTCACCGTTTGCCATGACCAGCTTTAGTCACAAATATGCATCTGTCCAAGGTTGGAATCCATCTGTAAGAATCCAAGATCAAATTTGCCATCAACTTCGGGAAAATAAGCGTGACAAGGGAGAACATGCTCGGCGTTTTAATACGCCAACAGGGGCTGCAGTTGCAATTTTAATGTCAAATGAGCCTACAGAAAATAGAAATATTGTTCTTCAGTTGAAACAAGGTAGATTAAGAATTTCATAGATACATCGATCGTATGATCCTTTGATGTATCCATTGTTTATTCCATATGGAACAGACAGCTACCACATATATTTTCAAGGAAGAAATTACCACCAAGGAACAGTGATATATCACGATTGGAGGATTTCACGACTCACCAATTATACTATTTGATCCCGAGCAACGCCGGGTATGCCTGCTTGTACA
>NC_068994.1:25833005-25838070 GCF_001194135.2 Octopus bimaculoides
AACATATACTTTTATGTGCTACTATTAGTTTCATGTGATAAGACAATATATTTTAACACGTCTGGTGTACTAGTACAATCTTTAGGCACGGCCCACATGGCATAACAAACTAAAATATATATTTTCCTCAAAATCATAGATATCATAGAAGTTTTAACAAACAATATCCATTTGGCTTATTCTAATAGCAGAAACATTGCACAAATAATAGAAGCTCACAACGAAAAAATAATATCGAAATTTAATAAAAGCTATTCTAGTTAGAGTGGGAAATGTAAATATTCAGAATAATGTCAAACGCTAAGACTTTAACAGTCACGGAAGGGGAATAACCTCGTTTTGATCTAATTAATAACATAGAATCAAATAAAAATTCCGCTAGAAATGGAACAAATATAACGTTATGTGAAAGAGTAAATAGGAATAAAGAACTTAGTAAAAACGAATTTGGTTTTACTACGAGCGATCAAATTAATACGAAATCTGAGAGAATATAAAAATTATCTCTGCAGATGTTCAAAACAGGACCCCTGTTCTGTTAATAATAAATGTAAAACTAAAAATGTAATATATAGATGTAAAGTTACATCTGAGGGAAATGAATAGTTTTACATCGGTGCGACTGCACCAATTTTCGAAAGAAGATTGGCTAATCACTTAAATTCATTTAGAGATAAAAATAAAAAAATTCTAAACAAGTCTAAGTAGGTTAATCTGGTCTATTAAAGACAGAAACAAAAACTATACTATCAACTGGGAATGAATTAGTACTGCAAAATCTTACAGACAAGGAACTAATAAATGTAACTTATGTATTAAGAAGTTTGTATTTGGCACGCGGAAGCATTGCTGAAGAATTGTAGTGAATTCTTTTTGATGTAAGAACGGAAGCACAAGTCTCTTGATGTATTTCTCAGTGACGGTATGATGCATTCTTACTTTGTCTCTTGGTCATACATTTGAAAGGGAAAAGGCTGTAGCCGAATGAACTGAATGTTTCTGTATGATTGATGGTTTATCATATAGACTACAGAGAAATGAAAGAGGTGAATAACGTAGAAGAAAGGTAAGAAGTTGAATGGGAGAAGGGGAACTTCAGGGAGAGGATACATAAAGAGAAAAAGATTGACGGTAAGATGAAAGGAAGAGGAAGTTAAAGATGAAGAAGAACATGAAGAATGGAACGAATAATGTGAAAGAGGTAGTAGGAATGAAGAAGGAAAGAGAAAGAGAAAGAAGAAGGATAAGAAGGACGAAGGCGAAGGAAAGGAGAGGAATAAGAGGAAATAATGTCTGGAAGCAGAAAGAGAATGAATAATAAAGCAAGCACGAACCTGTCTCTCAGTAAGCTGGAGTAATTTAGCAAGACGTTTCCTTTCGGGAGGAGAAAGATATTTCTGAGTTTCGAACTTCTTTTCTAGTTCAATGGTTTGGTCATTCGAAAACCTCACCTGCCCACCTTTCCGTTTATGAAGTGGCCTCTGCATGAAATGGTTCCAGAGTAGGGGTGCCTTTGATGCGACTAGAACACAAAGAAACAATATATACATGATTTTACAATAACAGATATCCACAGCCCCTCAAATCGCACACAGCTGTCTTAAAAAGAGAACATATTTATTACTATAGTCTTAGATAATAAACAAAAGAAGAAAAAAGAAGATCACAGCTGAGACGTCTTTGATCATAAATCTACTTGATCATTCTGACATGGGACTAAACAACAAAGTCATGGCTTATATTTCATTCAAAACGACTAATTTTATTCAAAAGGATCACATAATAAAAATTCCATGATGCGACCATTGATAAATTTATGTACATAAACAGATCTACATATTTGGTTCGCGACTAAGTTCCTGCAGTTTTTTTTTTAATTTAAATTTTTTAAAAGGTTTAATAAAAAAAATAGCAACTAATTAATCGATAATGTATTCCCCCTTGTTTACAACTTCTTCCTAACGTTCAACAAGATTTTCAATACCTCGTTGGTAGAAATCACCCGATTTCGACTCGAAAAATTGATCCAACCAAGCTCTCAATTCTGCATCACTATTGAACAAAACTCCGCGCATAGCATTTGAAAGAGATCGAAATAGGTGGAAATCCGTTGGTGCCAAATCAGGAGAGTACGGTGGGTGTGGCAGCACTTCCCAGCCCTGCGTTTGAATGGCTTCCTTGGTCATATTAGCGATATGAAGGCGGGCGTTGGCGTGCAGCAAAAGAACTCCATGCTGCCGATTAGATCTTTTCTTTTGAATAGCCGTGTTGAGTCGTTCCATCTGTTGGTTCCGTTCAAGCAATTCGTAATGGATAATCTCTTCCCAGTCCCACCATACGCACAACATCGTTTTACGCGGATGAAGATTTTGTTTCACGTGCGGTGTCGCTTGTTTACCGGGTCTAAGCCATTCCTTACGCTGCTTCATATTGATGTACGGGCACCATTTTTCGTCGCCAGTAACGATTCGGTAAGGAAATCGTTGCTTGTGTCTATGAGTTGAGCGGTGACGATCAAGCAAACCAGCGGAGATTGTGGCTCGATGATTTTTGTTGTTGTCGCTTAAAGCATGTAGAACCCATGTTCCATACTTCTGAACTTTTCCCATCGAGTGAAGATGCTTCGCTACAGCATTCCATTTTCTCTGCCAGTTCCCTTGTCGTTTGACGAGAATTTTCGTGCAAAAGTTGGTTTAGTCGCTCTTCATGGAACTCAACTGGACGGCCAGAACGAGATGCGTTTTTTAGGTCAAAATTTCCATTTTTGAACTTGGCATACCAATCACGAGCGGTTCTTTCAGCTATGGCACCCTCTCCATACACAGCACAAATGTCGCGAGCAGCTTTTGTGGCCTTAGAACCTTGATTAAAAGCATAAAGAAGGAGGTGTCAAAAATGCTCGTTTTTCTTAACTTGACATTCCATTTTAATGATCTGAAAATAAACAAAAATTAACTAGAAAAAAAAAAAAAGATTCCAAAATGATTCAAAAATAGAATTCTCGAAAAGAATAGATTCCAAAATCTAAAAACGCAATGAATTCCAAAATTTAAGAAAACGGCCAACCCAATACTTATGACCATGTATACTGCTCTATGCACACACACACACACACACACATGATGTTTATAAGCATTATAATTTGTATGATTATGACGATATATAACACACACATAACTTGGTGAATGCTGCCATAATCCCTGCGTTCAGTTCATCTTTGGAGTTTTGTTAGTCATTCGCTCAACTGCGCCCCACACATAATAATCAAAGGGTTACAGTCTGGGGAGTTAGGTGGCCAGATGTTAGGGGTGATGTGGCAACATGACTCTGTACCACGCCACACAAGCAGGAAAACCCAGTCATGGCTTGTGTGGCATGATGCAGAGTCCTATTACCAGATATAGGGTCTTCCAGCAGCCACCCTCCTGACCCAGGGCAGCACTATCTCCTTCAGGCACTTGATGTAGGCCTCCGTGTTGAGTCTGAGGCCATATGGGAAGATGAATGGTGATCACTCCAAACACCATTGATGTTGACTGGATGTTTGATTGTTATCACTCTCGGTTACATGTCCTCAGATTTCACTGTCCTCAGATTGACACTCGAACACTGGAATGTTCATATTGAAGCTTCTGGTGCGAATGCCAAGCATTACAGTATATCGTTTCCAAATTTCTGGCAGAGTGAATTGCGTCATGGTGCTAGTTTTCTCGTAGAGGGTACCCAACTGACCCTACTATACCGTGTAGACGACAAATCAAAAACAAACAATGCGCATGCGCAAAGTGAAAATATTATAAAATGGCGACAATTTATCCATCGCTACCTCTCTCTCTCTATATATATATATATGTATATATATATATATATATATATATATATATATATATATATATATATATATATATATATATATATATATATATATGTGTGTGTGTGTGTGTGTGTGTGTGTATATATACAGGGTGTCCAAAAAAGATGTACTCACTCTTTGACAGACGGTTACTAATGTATTGTTTTTTTTTATTTCAGACGCAACCAACCCTTCACAATGGCAAATGCACAACTAACGTTTGATGAAAAAAAATTATATTAAAGTGCTCCTGTAAGCACAGAAATGTCACGGAAGTGCAAAGGCAATTTAACAGACAGTTTCAGGAGACACCACCAACACGACACACTATTGCTCGCATCAGAGATAAATTTGAAGCATACGGAACTGTTCAGAACGTTAGTAAGCAATGCTCTGGAAGACCACGAACATCCACCAACCCCAATAGACACAATCAATTAATGGAAACCCTTTCCCGATCCCCAAAGAAATCCGTAAGACAATTGAGTCGTGAGATAGGAATCCCAAAATCGAGTGTTCATCGGATGTTGAAACGAGCTCAATGGAAAAGTTACGTTTCAACATTAATTCAAGCCCTCAATGAAGATGATCCTGATCGGAGAGTTCAATTTTGCGAATGGTATCTGAACAAATTCGCATAGGATGCAACGTTTCCAGAGAAAATCCTATGGAGTGATGAGGCCACCTTCAAGTTAAATGGTTCAGTCAACCGACATAATTGCATATACTGGGCCCGTAAAAATCAACATTTTATTATTGAACACTGTCTAAACTTACAAGGCGTTACACTGTGGACGGGATGTCAACATTGGGTATCGTTGGACCATTTTGTTTTTGACCAAACTGTCAGTGGCCCAGTTTACTAAAATTTACTGATGGAAAATGTCGGTCCACGAATTGAAGAGATGTTTAGGGACGAGGAGATCTACTTCTAGCAAGATGAAGCTCCTCCTCACTACCAGCGTGATGTACGGGCGTACCTCGCTGCAACAAATCCAAACAAATGGATTGGGAGGAGAGGTAGCGTTGAATTTCCTGCACATTCCCCAGACCTCACGCGAATGGATTTTTTTTTTTTTATGGGGACATCTCAAAGATAAGGTTTACACTGCAAAAGCAGTGACAATTCATGATTTGAAAAATGAAATTTGAATACAATGTCTTGCAATTCCAAATGAAATGTTTGGCAATCTTGTCGAATCCATTGTTGGA
>NC_068994.1:25838505-25839388 GCF_001194135.2 Octopus bimaculoides
TATATATATATATATATATATATATATATATATATATATCAGAGCGTTGTAGTACGCCTAAACGATAGTAGTACATAAGTAGAAAACGAATGAAAAGAGAAATAAGGAAAGCGTCTAACAATGCAGAAAGTTAAAAAGAAAATTATGTTTCAGGTAAAAAGGCCTATCTTCTGAAGAATACAGTCAAAGAGATGTGTATTAAGGTACATAGATTTTGTTATTTCGGATAGCTCTGTGTATGAGTTAGCAGTAGCTGCGACCTCCCAATTATTGTAGCAGCAACAGGATGGTGGCAGTGATGTCATGGTAGTGGTAGATGATGGTGTTGGTGGCATATGCTAGGATGGTGGCTGTGGTTGCCTTGAAATATTAATAGGAGCCACCGGTCCAACTCTGACCGGCTATTGATTTTCGGGTCGAGGCGGTGGATCAATAAAGCTTCTTTGATACAGAAATTTTCTGAGGCCAGTATGGCAGCGTCTATCTCATTGGTAGTGTTGCCGCATTTGGTTAAGTGTTTGCGTAAGGAAGACACGTCGGTAGTGAGGTGCTTCTTAATTCAGACATGGTGTGGTCGGACCGTGCTACCGATATAATAGTTGTTGCATTTGGAGCACCGTATCTGGTATACTACGTATCTTAGTAGGCACATGTTCTTGTTGTGAATAAAGCAGTTCACCAGTATACCAGGCTGCTATTCTGCGCATGACCACCTGGTTGATAGTTATTTAAGTAGGGATGGTCTCAAATGGGCCAGTAGGATGTCGAATCGTTCCCTGTAGGGAATCTTCAAGAAGCAGGTCCTAGAAAGAGTCATCTTGCCACATTTATTTGGCTTGTTATATATAAATGTACATGTATATATATATATAAATATGTATAT
>NC_068994.1:25840114-25840954 GCF_001194135.2 Octopus bimaculoides
ATATATATATATATATATATATATATATATAATTCCCAAACAACAAACACAAACAACAACAACGCAAGGACGAGGTACATATAACATATGGGACTGAACACCAAACCATGTGGTTGGGAAGCAAGCTTCTTACCACACAGCCACGCCTGCGCTTATCCATAAAATGTTCATACAAATGCGCACGCATACTTGTGTGTGTGTGTATGTATGTGTGTGTGTGTGTGTGTGTGTGTGTGTGTGTGTGTGTGTGTGTGTGTGTGTGTGTGTGTGTGTGTGTAAGTATTTCTTTTTATAAGGAGCAACATACCACTACTAACAATACCACTACTAACAATACCACTACTAACAATACCACTACTAACAATACCACTACTAACATCAAACCCAAGAACGCAACAACAACAACTTCAACAACAATGGCCTTATATTGAATAATCTGAACAACGTAAGGAAATAAAACGTTTCGAAATATATGGCATGCAGCTTCAATTTACAATCCCAAGTTTCCTGTTTCAGTATTAATATTTCCTTCCGCAGCAATCACCAGACACACAGAAGACAAAGAGGAACTTACAGAGATATTTTGAAATATTTTCACCAGATTTTGTACACTAGGAGATCGTAGCATTAAAATAGTGGCGTCAGTGAAAATGAGGTGGTTATGGTCATGGTGGTAGTGGTTGTACTGGTATTGTTGGTAGTGGTGGCGGTGATGGTGGTTTTGGTTATACTGGTGATGTTGTCAAGGGATCTGAGTTGTAGTGGTAGTTTGAAAGAGGCCATGGTTATATTACAAGGATTCTACACATGCACACACACACACACACATACACACACACA
>NC_068994.1:25842042-25842934 GCF_001194135.2 Octopus bimaculoides
ATAGAGAGAGAGGGAGAGAGGGAAAGGGAGAAAGAGAGAGAGAGTGAGAGAGAGAGAGGGTTGAAGAATATCGTTATAGGGATAAATATACCAAAACAGGTATAAAAAATTGGAGGAGACAAAGATGTTGAATCAAAATTAGATTTAATGCAAAATTGGATTCAATACGCACGTGCGTATTTATTGAATCCTATTTTGTATTAAATCTAATTTTGATTCAACATCTTTTTCTCCTCCAATTTTTTATACTTGTTTATGGTATATTTATACCTATAACGATATTTTTCAACTATTATTTTCATATTCTCATTACTTGCTCTGGCTGTTTTTTTTTATGAATATGATGAATCCTTATTAGAAATCATTTTCTCTCTCTTTTTTCTCTGTTTTTGGATCTCTCAAAAAGTTTGAATTGTTCTTTGCGAGGGCATCATCTTTGTAAATGGCGAAAGTATACGTCAGGAAAAGTCTTGCCCAACGTATCGAGTAGGAATAGTCCAATAAGATCGCATATGCCTGTTCAATCATATGACCCCATGCCCACATCCAAAGCACCCTCCGTATCGGTAGTCTTGACTCACTCTGCGTTCTCGCTGAAGAGTAAAGTCTTTCTAGCATGGAAGATTATGTCCTTATCCTGTGAATTCGCTTGCGAAGGTGAGGGCTTTATCTAGCAGTTCCTTAGAGATAGAGACATAAAAATCGACAATATCGAATTGCGTGAATCTCGCTTTATTCTTATTCTTAATGGCTTTAAACCAGTCAACGACTTCTATACTATTGGACCATTGTACTAACTTAGTAGCATTCCTGACTTTCGCGTTGATCTTTCCTACACTAATGCCAAGTTCTGATTTAGCTGGGTTAATAAGCCTACATTTAGGATTAGATA
>NC_068994.1:25843034-25843653 GCF_001194135.2 Octopus bimaculoides
GTATGTATATATTTTTTGGCGAATGTGTGGGTGAGCATGTGTGTGTTTCACGTGAAGGTGGATGAGTAGATACATATTGGCACATGTACGTGGGTGTGCGGTCACGCATGTGTATGTATGGACTGGTGCGCTTACGCGATTACTATGGACATTTTTACTCCCTTACCTTTACTCCCCCCTTCACTTAGCGGTCATTCTAATAGCTCTTTTGTGTTAATAACGGTCAATCACACAGTAATTTCCCTTTGTTTAACGGTCATTTTCATGGCATTTTTTGATGGACCGATAACTGAAGAGGTGCCGGCGTGGGTTTCCGCCCCGACATCCGAAACTCGGAGTTTTATCATGGCTACCGAATAATTGTCACATATTATTTTTACAGATAAATCCCTCTATTTACATAATATCGCGGTCTCTTTCATTCTTTTGTTGTCTTACCATTCGTATCAATTTATATATATATATATATATATAAAGTGTAGTATATTGCCACTTAAGTGTGGCTGACCCCTAGGGGTGGATGTTACTGTTGCTTTTAGCCCCAGGAGGACATCTCCTCCAGCTGGCTTATCGACACACGACTGTGTCCTGTTTGCCAAGGGAGTTATATATATATATA
>NC_068994.1:25846465-25854351 GCF_001194135.2 Octopus bimaculoides
TATATATATATACATACATATATATATATATAGAGAGAGAAAAAGTGTTGCATCTATTTGTTACTATATGCTTTAAATTGTTGACCTCCAGGATAGGGAAAGACTGTGGAAAGGAGAGTAAAGATAACGGCGCAGTAGTTGTATCACAACGATATATAAAAGGGTGAGTTAGAAAGTAATGCAATTTTTATGTGCATTACTTTTTGACTTACCCTGATGATGAATTAAAATATAATGCAAATAAAAATTGTTACTTTCTTATTCTCCCTTTTATTAATATTCTCCGTACAAACGGTAACCTAGAACAGTGGTTGCTGTTGTGCTTAATGATAGCGGAGCATGAATGTTACATCACATTTCTTTATGAATTAGTTGGTATGCAAGAAATAGCAGCCACGGTTACGGCTAGAATGTCAGTGATCATAGGTCTGCTGTCTATGAGAGACTTAAGTTTCACATCTGCTAAGATTTTATTTGACAGTATTGAAGTAGCGACATAACCGCGAGAAATGGAGTGCCTTGATATGATCAGGAAACCTGCGAAAATAGTGACCAAATGTCTCTGAATCCCCCCCCCCCTCACACACCACCATAGCATCTTAAAACTGGAGGACATGTCATTGGATTGTTTAGTCCTGGATGTTCACAGTCTGAAAATAAAAACGGAATGGTCACAAACTTATGATTACTACTTTTAATCTGTTTGATCAGTGTTAATCTGAGGCTATATATTAAAAACAACTGAAACAGACTTCAACACTAGTAGTTTGCAAAGCAATATATGAGTATAACAGATTGACGGTGCGTCGGGAATTGCAATGAATGAGTTGCAATAAAAGAGAGGTTAACAAAATACTTTCCAAGTGAAACACTTCCGTTAAACTGTGAACCTCCCAACAACATACTTTATCTCAATTGTTGGCTCTCAACAATTTCCGCAGCATTGGTCATACTATAACTGTGTGTGTATGTATGTGTGTTATATTGTGTGTGTATACGTGTGACGGTTTCTGTGCATGTAAGTATATTTATGTGTGTGTGTGTGTGTGTGTGTGCGTGTGTGCGTGTGTGTGTGTGTGTGTGTGTGTGTGTATGCAGCATACACCCAATCCAAATAGATATATACAGCGATAGATAAATAGACAGATGGGTGGATTTTTGTGCCAGAGATAGAGAGAGACAGAGAGATGGAGAGAGAGAGGAAGGGAGAGAAAGAGAGGGAGAGGGAGGGAGAGAAAGAGAGTGAGAGAGAGATTTATTTTACATTTTTCTCGAAAATGAAACTTTCTGAGAATGTGATTCTATGACATTTATTGTTTTTCTCGTCATATTTCAGTGAACAACAAATTAGCTTCGATAACGTTTCTCGTTAATTTCAGCTACTGTCTTCAGCTACTGTAATTACTGCCTTTGGCAGTAATTACAGCTTGAATTCTATGAGTTATGGACTCGTATAAAGTTTGAATTGTTTCCAAAGGAATTTTCGTCCATTCTTCAGCTAAAACAGTCTCCAGTTCTTGTAGTGATGATGGTGGAGGATATTGACTCCTTACTTTTTTTTCTAAAATACACCAGATAAGATGTGGCCAGATAAGATGTTCAACTTCACTAGAATGTTCATCGTGCCATTCAGTGATAAATTTAGCTGTGTGAATTGGGGCATTATCATCCTGAAAGATTGCGTTTTCCTCCGGAAACAGTTCCGCAACCATAGGATGAATTTGATCAGATAAAATGCTTAAATAGCCTTGACTATTAATTCTGCCATGAAGGGAAACCATTGGGCCGGCAGATTTCCAAGATATAGCCCCCTCCCCCGGATCATCACAGATACTCCTCCATGTTTAACAGTTGGAAGAAGGCAGTCTGGGTCAAATGCCGGTCGTCGGAAATAAGGTAAAGGTTGACTCGTCCGAGAAAATAACATTCTTCCACTGCTCTAGGGACCAATTCTGTAGGTTTTTACTCCACTCTAAACGCTTTGCAACGCTTGTTTTTGAAAGTAGTGGTTTTCTGATTGCAGCCCTCCCATAAAATCCAGCTTTGTGCAGCTTCCGGCGAACAGTTTTTGTGGAAACTGGATTCTCGAGGTGGTCATTAAGCTCTGCACTAATTTTGGGAGCTGTACTTTTGTTATTCTTTCTAACAATTCACGTGGTTACCCTAGTTTAATCCTGACTGAACTTCCTACTCTTTGAACTTACATTTCTGAACCACTTCTCGAACTTTCAGCACCTCTCCTCACCCATATACCAGCTACTCCACCAGTAGATCCAGTGGTACTGGATCTACTGACTCTACTTTCACGTATTTCACTGGATTCTTTCGTTTATGTGCACACACACACACACACACACACACACACACACACACACGCACACACACACACACACACACACACACACACACACACACACACACACACACACACACACACACACACACACACACACACACATACATATATATGTACGCACAATTCATACATACAACACACACAAGATATACATAGACACGCGCACATACATGCACGCACGCAAGCGCGTGTGCACACACATACATATGTACATATATACATATGCTTGTGTGTGTGCATGTATGTATGTGTGTATGTATGTATGCATGTATATATGTGTGTGTGTATGTGTGTATGTGTATGCATATACATGGTTACAGGTAAAATAAAATGAAAACTGAAAAACGTCAGTATTTTATCTTTAAAGTAGTGTACAAGTAATGCAACTCGTCATGTTATGGAGATAAAACACAACTCTTAAGTAAAAATAGCTTTTTGTGTTTACTGTACAAAAAATAAAAATATAAAACGAAACATGCTGATCACTGTTTACAAACTCACAAGTCATAACGGCACACAGATAGCTGTACTTGATGGAACCTTTCCAGCACTTTTGGACATTTCGAATTTTGGAATTTTGAATAAAGAATTTCAGCTGTAATACTAAGTTTTGTCGGAAGAAATGAAGGGATTGTTCCTTAGTTTATTTGTTTATGAGTATAGAAAGTTTGTAGATTTTTCCAAGGAAATGAAATGGAATGGAATAAATGTTAACCTTCACTCCTCCACATTCCATGTCTTTCCATTCCATTTCAGAGTTGTTCATCCACCTGGGCAAACGACGTTCCATTTGTGATCTTTGCAAGGCCGTGGGGCCGACATCTCTCTCTCTCTCTCTCTCTCTCTCTCTCTCTCGTCATTAGAGCAGCTAAATACCCCACGAACGTCCAAGCTGTGACGCGGCATTCCGTCCACTTAAATATTATTCTGAGAGTTCATTGCACATTTCCTTTCCTCTATTGAGTTGTGCACTGGAAATCAGGTGGCTTCGCTCACACTTCGTCTCCGATCGAGCATATGTAGACCCTTACTCTTTTGACCGCTGTGGTGCTACGCTTAGATATATCCATTCGTAATGGAATACAACTCTTTGTGGAACCTACACTCTAGCTTGGGTGACATATTGTACCAAAAACTGCCTTAATGGAGGAGATGCGCCCACTCTCAGCTATGGCTTTGATTGTGCAGAGGTGTCGTTCCACAATCCCATTTCCACTGGGCCTGCATGCAACTCTGAAGAAACTTCTGATATTTCATCTTTCGAGCGTTTCCTTCATACATACAGCACACACAAGACATACATGCTGGTACCCGTTTTTGGAATATCGTTTTCAGCTTCTTTGCAATTTCGGCCGCAATCTCCGTCCTGATTTCCCTCCATATCACTATTCGCCCGGGCCCACAATCAACCATTGAAAGGTACAACCTTCCCTGATAGTGTAATACATCTATCCTCTTCCAGTCTTCCTTCACTCGAACCTTTCCTATTTCATATACACTCAGTGCGGGGCCGATGGACTGACACCTATCACAACTCACAGCTACCCTCCGAGTACTCTCCCTGGTAACATCAAGTTCAGCCTTCCTGGCCTAAAACAGAGTCCTGTCGACTCCCATGTGATGCATACTGTGCAGCCTCTTCAGTTCTGAACCCTCCAGCAGACATGCTGTAGCCACTCCACTCAATAAATCCTCTATCACTTCCAGCCAGTGCTTTTTAATCCTGGTTAGAGCATTCTGCCTATTTTTTTCAGAAGACAAAGAAACTGTTCGCAGCTTCAGGCTAAACTCGGCAGCTCGCGCTCACAAGATTCCTTGACGACGCTTAATTATCATTTCCGCGCTCCCCACCTTTTGCGTGAAGCTTCTTCTGATTGATAATCACCGCTGCCACCCCACCTCAGTCCAAATCTCGACTGCAAGTAGTCCCCCATCTCAGCACTAAGATCACACCCTTCAACACAGCGTCTAGTTCCGCTAATTGATGCGAGTGTAGCCATCCTTCTTCCTAAGCCATGCTGCGTCTTCCATCTCAACACCTCCCATTTCCAGAATGAATTGTTATGCAGCCTGCATCACACCATAGATCCCTTTCTTTGTTTCGAGCGCATACCAGCTGCCCTTCTCTGGCTTTTCCGATCCCACTCTCGTCTTGCATCCCACTTAATCATTTCAGTTCACTCCTTCAGCTCACTTCTTGATGTAACTACAAGCCGTTCGACGCCATCTTGCAACAGGATAGTATCCTACCAGCCACCCACACTTTGAGGATAGTTATCACCTATTTATATTCTCGCATAGATCTGGGGTCTCATTACTTCTCCGAAACAGGAGCCTGCCTGCTTTTTCTCTTTCGGGCCGTTCCTCCTATAGCCTCCTGCAGTTTTGCTGTCGATCCGAACTTTCTCAGATGATCCACAATTTCCTCTTCCGGTGCTACACCCTCATCTAGAATGTCCACACGCGTGTCGTTCTGCATCAACACTCACGTCTTATCCGCTAAGTTGATCCACTTCATCTCTAGATACAGATTCAGTGCACTTCCTTCTAAGTAAAGTGGAATAAGATTACCCACATCTTGAATGTCCTACAACTTCGCCACGAGCTTCACCTTTTTTTATCCAGACCACCATGTCACCTTCGCCGGAAAACAGTCTCAAAACGTCGTTGCTAATCCTTATCCATGTAGCCATCTTGAGTGTCGGTGGTAGAAAGGGAGGAGAGAAAAAGAAAATATTTCCCCACGACAGATAAACAGCGTGCCAAAATAGCTTGTAGAACAAACGGCAAAAATAAGAATACTCTTACTTCGAGACGAGTTCAGAAGATCCACTTCACAAGGATCAGAACTTGTTGGATGTACCTTCAAGTGTACACTACCCTAAACTCTGGCCAGTAACCACTCTCCCTCTGAAATTCCCTTCATATGTCCGTTCACCTCATGTCCGACATTATAAGAGGAAACTGGTTTCAATATGGCCGGACTATAAGAAAACTTTTGACTCTGTCTCTCCTTCGACTTTCTAAAATTACAGAGAACTTAATCAAAGCCATAGCTAACCCGACTTATCTTGGGCCACTATTGAAGTTAAGTACAAAGAATGATTGTATGAGCACTGATAAAATGCAGTATCATAGGTGTATTTCAGGGAGACTGACTCTGTGAGAGGCTGTTCATCCTTTAAGTAAACCCTTTGTCATGCATGTTGAAAATATCTGAAGAGTATCTCATTGGTTCACAAAGTGACAGAAGTACTAAGTTTACGCACTGCTTCTTTGCAGATGACTTGAAAGCTATATGCCAGGAATATGATATGCATAACATGTAGTGGCCAATATGTTTGCAGTACAAGTACTTATACCAATATTCTGGTCACGTGATAAGATTCGAGTCATTGATGTGAAAGCTCGAAAGATACTGACCAGCACAAATAATTTTTACCTGAATGAGACGCTGAATGCACAACAGCAGAAGGCTATGCATGGTTATGTTAGTAGAAAGCTCTAGGATGACAGCAACATTGATAACCAAAGCAGTCTATCTTGGACCAACAACTGGATCACTAACTCTCACTTTGAAGGGAGTGGATTTGAAGCGTATGGATTTGCAATCCAGGAACAGGGAATAGCAACCAAATTCCTGATGCACAAAAGGAACAGATACGCAGGAAAAACACCGAAATGGAATTAATGATGCAGATTTTGTGGGATTAACAACAAAGGTGTCACTTACATCATATACAGTTGTCCGAAATTATCATCCCGTTACTATCTGCCGATGAGACATGATGTTGTAGCCTGTGCAATGAAATCTATCGCAAGGCTAGTCATAAGATCAAATATATAAGAATCCACAGTACGGTAGAGGCTATAGCCACTCATAACACTAAAGAGTACTGGTGGAATGTCTCTGTGAAAACCAAAATAAAATGTTAACATAATAAAGTAAAATTCCTTCCCGAGTCATACAGTCATAGGCTGATTACTCGTTTTTGCCAGTTGAGTGAACTAGAGCAACGTGAGATGAAGTATTTTGCTCAATAACACAACTCATCGCCCAGTTCAGGAATCGAAACCAAAATCTTACGATCATGAGTTCAACACCCAAACCACTAAGCCACGCGCTTCCAAGTAAACACATAATAGACAAAGCATAATAATTTGGGTCAGAGAAGAGAACCTATGTACAGTAGTGGAAATCAGTTGTTCAGCAAGTATCAACATAAAGGTAGAGATCTTAGCGCCTATCGTGATCTATTGATAAATTTACAGATACTCTACCTAGACTAAAAGTTTTGATTTATACGTGGAATTATTTGGGTACTTGGATTAGTGACCAATTGCCTCAGCACCAGACACAAGACAGAAAGAACACTAATTCGAAGACTACAGATGGAAGCCATCAATGGAACAGTCAAAAGATGTAAAAACTTTCCAGAAGTTTAGCATGCGAGTACATATTCATATACCTCGACATGTATCTACATTTATGGGTACATACATATAAAACAAAACATATAGGTATGCACACATACCAACGTCAAGCACTTATACATATACACATACATGTATAAGTATCCTGTTATGTTGAAAATCCAATAAAGGAGCCTTGGATCTGGGTTAGAAACAAGCTCTTTCTCCATTGACACAAATCTAGAAATAAAACAAAATAACACTTGGTACTTTTTGGTTAAAAAATTGGGTTATCTCCCCCAGTTTTACGAGAAATATCGATACTTTTGTTTATCTCCCTCAACTAAAAAAATTGTTTAACTCTCAATAAAACAAAAAAAAAAGTGAAAAAAATTAATAAACAGGAACAGTGAAAAGATGAAACATCGTTTTGAATCTGATAATATTTTTATAACATATCATACAAAACTGGAAAAATTAATAAACATGAAAACTGAAAAAAATTAAACATCTTATTGAATCTGATAATATCTTTATAACAAATCATAGCGTTCCTATTGAAGAGGCGAATCAAAAGGATGTAACTCTTTTAATCCAATCTCTTGTCACCGCATAAACTCAATTTTTTAGAGGGGTGGTAACCGAATTTTTTATAAGGGCAATTTTTTAATGGGGATGAGATAACCAAAAAGTATCTAACGCTTTACATACGTGCATGCATACATACATACATGCATACATACATACGTACGTACGTATTTACGTACATACATACACACGCATGCATGCACATATGTTCACATGCATACAATCATACATAGATATATACATACACATGCAAACACATACAATACATACACACAAATTCATACACACAATTCATACAATACACATATACTTACACAGCAAGCATACATATATACACACGCACTCTGATACATACACTTTACACTAATTTACAGAAAGAGTTACCTCGTGGCAAAGTATTTCGGGCGAGGTCAGGAGGTCAAGTGTCAAGAAATGAAATACTGGGCACGTGCCGTGCATGCGTTGATTTAATTTTACAGCATTTTGTACTTGAAATTGTGGCTACATGATGGTGGTGGTGGTGGTGGTG
>NC_068994.1:25854377-25855286 GCF_001194135.2 Octopus bimaculoides
TGGTGGTGGTAGTTATGAGGTCGTATTGGTGCTGTAGCGAAATGGTGGTGGAATGGTTGTGGTGGACTATGGTGATGAAGAGATGGTATTTGTATGGTGGTGTGTTATGTGATGAAATGGTGTGGTAGTAGTGGTGGAGACGATAGTGGAATTGTGTGGTTTTGGTAGTGGTGATGGTGCATAAATTATTAAATCAGACTGAGCAGACAAACCTATGATCAAAGACCTTGCAGGCATGACCATCACTTCTGATGTTTGATATTTGTCACAGGTTTGGTGATCACGTAGTGGGTTCGGTGATGGTCTTAGCTATGGTTGTTAATGCTGTTAACCCTCGTTCGGCCCTGAGAGAACAGACTTATGATACACAAGGGGTCTCAACAAAGAGTTAAGCACCATACTGTACACTCCGATATACACTGGCAGACACTGTACACTCCTGTCACAATCCGACATACACTGGGGTGTAGTGTAATAGTCAGGATATATTCTACTCTCTCCAGTGTCTCTTCTATTTCTCTCCTCCCATACATTCTAGTAGTTACCATCGCTGAGAGGAGCAAGGTGGATACTGTTGAAGCAGAGCAGTTTCTGTTTCTCTACATTACTGTTGGTGGTTTGCTACCCAGCATGGAATTAGGGTCAGTGAGCTCAGTGATGTTACAACTGTTTGTTTATATGTTTCTTATGTTTGTCTGGACAGAGTGGAAAAGATAGTATTGTTAGGATGGTGTTGTAGTAGTGTTATGTAGTATTGTAAATGTGTCTGGGCGTATAGCCGCAGAGTTTGAAGTGAAGTGGAATGAAATGTAGTGTAGCAACAAGCTGTAATCTTTGAGACAGACAGACAGACAGACGCGCGCACACACACACACACACACACACACACACACACACACACACACACAC
>NC_068994.1:25855763-25856364 GCF_001194135.2 Octopus bimaculoides
ATATATATATATATATATATATATATATATAGAGAGAGAGAGAGAGAGAGAGATAAAACTTACTTGGAAAAGGATGCGTAGCGTTCGATCATATAATAATATAAATAATATAGATATATGCATATATCCATGTCTCTTCATGGCACTTCTACTTAGCGTTCATAATAATTTTTATATCGTCTTCGCTCAACAGCCCTCACCGTTTGTTTTTACAGTCTTGTTCTCACTGTCTTGTTTTTACTGTTTTCATTGTTTTTACTGTCTTGTTCTCACTGTCCTGTTCTTGTTAACACTTTCACCCGTCGCAAAAAATTCCAAATTTTATTTAATTTGCTTTGCGTGAAGGACTGTTCCAACGAAGTCGCGTATTGTCCTTGCCTTCGAAACGTGGAGTAGATGGAACAGGGACAACTGACGAAGGGATATACTCTTTATGCTGCATGGCTCGTTTCTCTGCTTTTTTTTCGTTGTTCGAAATTAGTTGGTTTTCTGTTTTCGTTTCTCATTGTGTTTAACGTTTTTTGTGATGTCCTGTACCCATATATGCATGTATGTATACATATAGATGTAGGTATGTACATATATGTATGGATATATGCAT
>NC_068994.1:25856899-25868013 GCF_001194135.2 Octopus bimaculoides
TTAATTTGTTCATTGAAAACTACCGCTAATTCTTCCTTGTGTTTCAAAAATCCCCCCTAAATCACAAAATAAGGGAGGTGGAAATCTGCCCTATTTTTCAAATCCCGGCAGCAACACTGTAGCTGGAAACAGGATAATAATCTAATTCTACACTTTATCACATTCAAGAATATAAACACGTTTTTAAGCACAACACACGCGGAGTAAAAAAGAAACACTACTTTTCACCAGCACACCAGGGTTAGCACTGCGTGAACGACAGTGCTCTCTCTCCCTAGCGTGCAACTTCCTATCTGGGACATGTGAGCATGCGCACAACAGCCAAAAACCACGTCGCTATACAAGGATTTTTGTATTTTTTTTCTTAAACTGAGTGATGGCTACTGACATTAAACTTAAAGATTATATAATGTACAAGTATAAAGAAAGAATTAAAGAAAAAAGGATTCATTATATTGAATGTCATCGATAATATCGAGTGTAAATAGGAGGTGCTGCAGTTCCGCAGTGCCTATAAACGAGTCGCCACTGACACACAAATACATCCTAATACAGCAATGCGGTATATTTTTTATGAAATAGATACAGTATTCAATAGTCTAAATTTAAGCTAAAACAATCTAATATAATGCGGTATGTAAATATGATAGCCATATGTAATAACTAATATTGTTGTGCTCTCAATGGGATCTTCCGTTTCTAATATACGTGTCCACTCTGCTCAATGCATGTATTGAGTCCACATTTGAGCTACGGGTCTTCACAGATCCACACTGGACATATTCCACCCCTCCCCCACATATATATCATATTTTAATAAAATTATAAACCATCATCGTATATTGACTACAGAAAATAGTATAATACTTAAATGCTTAGCGGCATTTCGTCCGTCTTTACGTTCTGAGTTCAAATTCTGCAGAGGTCGACTTTGCCTTTCATCCTTTCGGGGTCGATAAAGTAAGTACTAGTCGAGCACTGGGGTCTATGTAATCGACTTACCTATCCCCGGAAAATGACCGGCCTTGTGCCAAAATTGAAACCCCCAATATTAGGGCTTATAAACCCCGTAACGGAAACAAATGGGCATTAATATGTGTGGAAATCGAAAATAAGAAGTGTGATCGATTCTCACGCGTACTAATACCCATTTTTTTTCCGTGCGGGAGTTTATATGCCCTAATACTAGACTATTTTCTATAGTCAACATTCACTCGCCACTGTTGAATCTTTATTATTTGGCCGCCACTTTTTAATGTCTTCAATTCTGTTCTAATTGATTTCATATTTGGTGTATTGGTGTAGTTATGTAAGGTAATTATTGACATGAAATTAATTTCCGCCATGAATCAATAAATAAAGAGTTAATAGCTTTTAAAGTTTACAAATTTTGGGTAATTTTAGCCAATCGAAAGCCAGACATATAGGTGCCTGTTTCCATAGTAACAAGCCAAGCTGTCACCAAGCTGATGACTAGCTGACCAGTTAGGTGGTCAGCTTTTGCTTATTAAATGCTTAAAACACATGAGATGTGCAAAAAATAACAGGTAACTAGGCCTTAAATCACGCACTAAAATTCTTTTTTTGGAAGGTTGGTGCATAATCGTATGAATTCCCCTGTGTAGAATAGAAATTTGCAAACATTTTCTGAAAATTCTAAAAAATTATGAGGGGTTATGTGGTGTGCGTAAAGCAGAATTCCGCCAATATTTCATTTTTTTACAGTTTGATATTAAAACACGTGCTATCGTTGCAATGTTGACAACACGTGTAGTCACGCACAAAATGGCAGCTTCCAAATCCTGTTTTCTGAGTGGGTAAAATTATCAAACTTTAAACTTCTGAACCTTTAGAAAAAAAAAAAAACTCTCTAGAACAAGTGAGATTCAGCGTGAAAAATTACATCAATCCACCAAGTTTGGAAATTTTCACTTAATTTTAAATTTCAAAAAGTGCAGCCAAATAGAAAAGATCCCCACCATTTCTTATTTCACGCAGAATTCTATATATAATATCTATATGTAACATCTAATATTCATATCTAATACCTATGTCATTGCAATATAAAACAATGTACGCCAGATATATCTAATAGAAAATACAAGCAAATACATAGAGAATTACGAATATTAAAATGAACAATTAGAAAAATTAATATTTATTTTTATTAATATTCATATTTTTTGCTGTATTTTACTTGTATATGCTTGAATGTATATTTGCACACATACGCACACGCACACACATACACGCATTCACAGAAAGAGAGAGAGAGAGAGAGAGAGAGAGAGAGAGAGAGAGAGAGAGAGAGAGAGAGTGAGTGAGTGAGTGAGTGAGAGAAAGAAAGAAAGAAAGAAAGAACGAAAGAAAGAAAGAACAAAAGGAAGAAAGAAAAAGAGAAGGTTGATTGAAAGAAGGAGTATAAGAGTGAGAGAGAAATTATGGAAAAGATACGAGAGGCGAAATACGGTCAATATGTGACCCCAAAAGGTCAGAGAGCCACGAGAAGAGACAGAAGGAGGAAGAAGAGAGAGAAGAGAGATGGAGTATGTCTTGTGTTTGTGTTTGTGTTTGTATGTGAGAGAGGGAAAGAGAAATGACTGTTAGATCAAGAATAAAAATTAGAAGGAGGGAAAGACAAATGAAATAAGGTCACAAAGTGAAACCTTGAGGTCAAGGGACCTTTGACAATACAAAAGTTCTAATTTAGTAATTTCCTCATTTTTCTCTATTAAACAAACAGGGTTAATAAGGTTAAGGTCAACTTCAAGTTGTGTGTGAAGGACGATGTGACCTTATTGTCAACTTTAACACGTACGCATGCATACTTATACAAACATACGTACATACACGTACATACACGCACGCACACACACGCACACACGTATGCATGTAGTCAACACAAGTGATTCTCTTCGTTGTATATTCACCTATTCTTTATTCAACGGAAGATACTTTATCTCTTTTCACAGCGGCCCTAAAAATGCCATTCTTTCCACACACACCGACTGGCAACAAAATCGTCCAGTCTAGTGATAAGATAATTTTTCGCGGCCGCCCCTGGCCCGATCTTATACAGTCAGGACATGTGGTCTAACTTGTGACACTTTGACATAATTAGAATGAATAGTCATGGTCTTCACATGCTCCAACTACATTCTAAACTGGATCTTTGTAATACGTAATACATCATTCCGTCAGAAGCTCAAATATGAAATTACCTGGGTCCATTCTCAACCAAAATAGGTTAATCTTATTGACCTTGTACTTATGTATGTTTACTTATTGACAATATATAAACATGACATTTGTGATCTTTGTAGCCATACGTGGGGGCTAAGTGTTGACGAATCACTGCCTAGTACGAGCAAGACTGAAGGTAAATGTTAGGGAAAAATTTACACCAGTTTAGACATAAAGGTTCCGAAATGGTTAAATGTTAACAAACTCCGATATCCTATAATAACTGTAGCTTTTCGTAAAGTTCTTGGAAATTCAGCATCTGATGGTTCATCGCCAGACCTCAAACAAAAGGGTTGGTTCAATTAAAGTAACCTAGAAATATTTGATCATATATCACACCACAACTTGTTCAATCCTAAATTACCTGCAGAGGAATTTTTGAAGACAGAAATTATTGAAGTGCCATAGATCAGAGAGAGAACTGAGACAACGAAGAACGCGTGGTAGTTGACCAAATCTATAGTTATTCAACTAGACCAGGGATTCTCAATCATTTTTTTATCTATGGACCCCTTTGATTACCATTTTATTCTGGTGGACCCCCATAGCCATTCGAGGTTTAAAAACTAGTCTTATAGAGTGTTATTTATTAATGTTTTCGCACATTAATTTATGTAGGCTGAACTATGTAAAATGTTGGAGAAAGAAACTTAGATGTTTCTTGCAATACATACCAACGCATACATCTAAAGCCAAATTTTTCGGGGACCCTTAAAATACTATTGTAGATCCCCAATTTACTATTTTGTTGTGTGGACCCCAAAAATCTTATATGGACTCACAGGGGCCATATGGACACTGGTTGAGAACCACTGACCACTGAACTAGACTTTGATACTAAAAACAAAAATAAGCTCCAAACAACAACGTACAACTTATTAAGACAAGTTTTGGGCTATTAATCAACTAATTTTCTAGTCTGTTTCCACAGATCGTTACCATGAAAGATAACAATGTGGGAAAATCTCAAGAATTGATGGTATACCAGCTGAGATTATTAAGTGGGATGGGGATGTGGTGGCTTATCTTGTCAACGTGTTTACCAGTCGCTCAAGGTTAGAGAAAAGCAATACTGATTTCGCTATACAAGAAGTGCGTCATGTCAAACTGTAGTAACCTTCATAGTATTTCCTGACTTGTATTTTGCATTCGTTTGGTGTCAGCACAGGATGTCCCGAGACGAGATGGTCTATTGTTTCGTCAAATTTATCGCAGAATCTGCATTTGGGGTTAGAACCGTTTTGAAGAACGTTTGACTGCTAGTTTTTGGTAAGCAAGCTTTGATCTTGTGCCACCAATATGAAACCTTCAGTCTCTGCTTTCAGTCCTGAGCTTCTCGGGCACTGATGGATTGTTGCTTGGTCTACATCAGTATTTCGGTTTCGAAGTATATACCTTCCATGCAGAGGCTTCTGGCTTCACCGCAGCTCAATTTGTTTCTGCCCGTTCTTTTTTGCAGTCTCTTTGATCTGTTTTGCTTTTTTCGTGGCAGTGGTTTCAGGTTCTTCATCTAATTCAGAGTTAATGCGAAGTTCTCTTGCTTCCTTGACAATAGAATGTGATGTTTTGCTGCTTTCATATTTGCACACAAGCCGCAGTATCCAGTCCTCTGTACTAGATAAGTATTTGTTCATTGCTATTGTGGAGGTCTTATAGCACAGTTTTCCCCCCATTAATTCTAGATAGGTATAGACGATTGACGTCTGCTTTTGGGTGGAGCATCTTCTTAGATGTTAGTAATTTACTTGTCTTCCTGTCCAGGCGTTGGAGTTCTGTAAGATTCCAGTTAATGATATTAAAACTGTATTGGTCTACTGGAAGTGCCAGGGTGTTAATGGCTTCGATGCGATTTCTAGAATTGAGTTCTCTTTTTAGTATGTCTTATTCTCCTGTAATACAACACTTCGCAAATATCTCCTTTGAGTAAAACCACCAATAAAAGAGAATATGACCAAAGACTGCGTGTACTCCACCCCATGCAGCTGTGCTAGGTTATACAAAGGCGAAACATGGCGCCACCCCACCCCAAAAATAAGGGTAGACGAACATCGCAAAGCTATGGCACGAGGAGATATTGATAAATCGGGTATAGCTGATCATGTATGGAAAAATGGAGACTACCTCCTCCTGTGGGATGAAGTTAAAATAATAGACAAAGAACACCACTGGAAAATACGAAAACTGAAAGAAGCACATATGTTAGGACACAACAACCTCTTAAGCAGATCGAGTGCAGATATGAGCAGCATATGGGAACCGGTATTACGGAAGGATAGAAAAATATTAGATTTATAAGCCCTAAAATTCAATCCATAATTGCCCACGGGCATATGGCGTAGTGGTTAAGAGCGCGGGCTACTAACCCCAAGATTCCGAGTTCGATTCCAAGCAGTGACCTTAACAACAACAACAACAACAATAATAATAATATCGAAAAATACCTTAGGAATGAGAACCCAGTTTCGAAATTTCGTCAAGACACCTGAAGAAGGCTGGAGGGTATATCAGCCGAAACGCTGTGTTAACAATAAACAAGATGAGGACAAATATCCGTTGAATGTAAATAATGTGCACTGTTGCTGTTTTCATGTGGTCTACCATGGGATATTTGAGTCCTACTTTGGTTAATTTCAGCGTCAGTTAACCTTTTAATCTTAATGATATCAGTAGGTACATAACTTAATTTATTTGCGTTTATATATTTGCGTACTTCGTTGCCTACAAAGTTTCTCCATAAAATGTAAGTTTGTACAATGAGGTTATTATTTGGGCTTAGTTGGGTTGTATAGCAAGCTTTCAACACATCCCTACAATCCTCTCTAGTCCATTTTATGCGTTTTGCTTTGGGCGTTGTTTTTGGTGGTGCCACTACAGGTCTAGGGTTACGTTTATCCTGGTTCTGGTTACCTGGTAGTTGTTTTTTTTTCTTGAGAGAGTTTGTCCCAGCGACACACTTTTCGACCCCAGTCTGGTTCCCCACCAGGTAACGCGGTCTTTGTCCCGAGCGATGACCAATGCGGCATGAGTTTTGACTTATCATTAAAGTATTGACGGTGACAATAGGAAACGGGTCTGTTTGTTCAAGGTTGACTTTTTGACATGATACCGTCTCCTTGTTCTTCGAATGGATATATTTATCGTATAGTAGGCTGATAGACCGAAAATCGCCTCTATTTATTTTGGTAGCTATGTTTCCGGACATAACTGTTTGGTGATGTTTTAACCCGAGGGACCAATTTGCTCTTTTTATATTCGTTTGTAGAAATTGTTTTTGTTTGGTACGGCTTTGTTTTTGTTTGGTACGGCGTCGCTCGTGACACGTGTTTTTCTTTTATTGTCTCTATGTGTACGCGTGTGTCGTGTAGGCATTATTTATGTTGCTTGTAAATATTAGCATGTGCATATGTATGCATATAAAGGTAATTATTCAATTTACGTACTTATTGTGTAATTAGTGTGTTTTTCCAGGGTTCCTGGTGCTGTTTTCGACATCTTGCATATGTCACATTGAGACATCACGTATTTAACAAACAAACTACACTGTATGTAACAAAAATCTTTCCGATTTTTTAGTTCCTTTGCTTTAACAGGACTTTTCTCATAGTTGTATCGCGAAGTTTTCCTTCCATTGCTCCGATGTTATTGGATTAAGTTT
The DNA here is from genome assembly GCF_001194135.2 of Octopus bimaculoides. Classification (NCBI taxonomy): domain Eukaryota; kingdom Metazoa; phylum Mollusca; class Cephalopoda; order Octopoda; family Octopodidae; genus Octopus; species Octopus bimaculoides. The sequence goes on from NC_068994.1 coordinate 25,863,798, forward strand.
GTTTGGTAGAGAGAGCTTTTTAGTGTACGTTCATGTTGTTACTTATCCCACTTTTGATCTGCATGGTTGTTACAATCACTTGCCGAGACACACCCAGCGTCCTAAAGCGAGTGAATGATAGGAAGTGTTACTGTATGATTAAAAGCTTGGGGAGGGCAAGTGGGTAGGAGCAGTAGCGAAATATCTTCATATAATACAATACAAACATTTTAAATGGATAGGGTTTTTCTGAGGATGTGGTCAGGGATCTTTCTGAATTGACGGGCACCACTTTTCATTTATGTTTTATGTAGTGTTTTTGGTACCGAAACACTTTCAAACTTCGTATACTTGTATATTTTGTGTTATAGAACAGATAAAAACTTTTGTATTCGAAGTTATTTCCAGTAAAAAATTGTCGTATTTCGGTAATTTCAACCAATCACTGACGTCTATTGAGGTGAAAACAATTACTGCTATGGAATATAAACAACATGTTCTAGCGGTGTAATGCGATCTTTTCCCTTGAATAAAATTAGTGCCGTTGTTTGTCAACAACAACTATCGGCGGTACTGTTATTTATAATATCGTTCGTGCGTTTGTACTGGTTTTAGCTTTAGGGTTTTAGGGTTAAGGTTCGGGTTTTAGAGTTAGGGTTAGTCTTAGGGTATGGGTTAGGGTTAGGGCTATGATTATTTTTGCCCTAACCTAACTCATAACCCTAACCCTAAAACCCTATAACTCATAGCCCTAACCCTAACCCTAAAACCCTAACCCTAACTCTAAAACCCGAACCCTAACCATAAAACCCTAAACCCTTACTAGGGAATAACGATATAATTACCAGGGAATAATGATCTTGACACCGGCAAAAATTATTGTTTACAAAAACAGCAGTAACTGTATTCAGCTGAATAGACGTCAGTGATTGGTTGGAATTATAGAAATACGACAACTTTAACATGAAATAACTTGCAATGTAGACATTTTTGTTAAGAAGGCTAAGAGAAAAAGATGTTTTATATGACACATTCTACCAGTATCCCAAGTTTGAAAGTGTTTCGTTAAGAAAGCAAGTGGTGCCCGTCAATTCAGAAAGATCCGTGGTCAGTACTTGCCAGCACAATCTTTTGGATTTCTCTGAGACATGGTTCTCCTGAGATATTATCTAGGTGTTTCTGACATTCCTTTTTAATCATACCTAGGGCACCCACAATAACAAGTACAGTTCTCGCTTTAAAATACAGTCGGCCCTGTGGTAGCAACTGCTTTCTAAATGCTTGAACAAAACCTGATAAATATCCCGTACCTCTTTAATAGTATTTTCTTCGACTCTACATGGTGCCAAAGTATTTTCAAAGATTAATCTCATTTGCACATACAATCAAAAACCCATTGACACAGGCTATTCCGAAAACGGCCATCATCATCCACTTCGGCCTTTTCGAATTCCCCAGAATGTCATTTGGTCTGTGAAATGATTCTTCAACTTTCCAGCTCTTCATCGATATTGTAGTCCGGGGTTTACCATATCTCTGCGTACATTGGTGACTTGGTCGTTGCCAGCGCAAAGGAAGACGAGCACGAAAAACATTTGCGGTTGCTTTTCGATCGACTTTCTATTGAGAAAGACGATATTGTTATCAACCCCAATAAATGTCTTTTCAGTACTTCTTCTGTAGATTTTCTGGGACACCGTATAGATGGGAAAGGAATTCACCTCCTCAGCTAGAGAGTTGAGTCAGTTTTAACTTTTCCCACTTGATCAATTTTAACTTTTCTCGGCTTGATCAATTCTTATCGCCGATTTATTGCTCGCTGTGCGGAGTTTATGCAACCCCTCACAGACGTTCTCCGACATCGTATAAGAAAAAAAAAAACAGCCCATCGCTCTTGATGACACAGAGTCTGCGGCGTTTAATGAAATCAAGAAGGCCTGAGCTGATGCCACCATGTTAGTTCATCCAAAGCCTGATGCTCTACCCTGTTTGTTAGTCGATGCATCAAATGCTGGTTTTGGTGGCGTTCTTCAACAGAATGTTAACGGAACCTGGTAACCGCTTTCCTTTTTCTCCAAGCAACTGAAACCGACCGAAATAAAATGCAATACTTTTCGCAAAGAATTGCTAACATCAATTAGTGTGAAACATTCCCGGCACATGCTGGAGGGTTTTGTGTTTTCTATCTACACAGATCACAAGCTTGATCGTTACTTGCTAATGGAAATTCGGCACCTTGATTTCATATCCCAATACACCACTGATATTCGGCACCTTAAAGGTTCGGATAATTCTGCTGCTGGCACACTTTCTCGTGTCCACACCGATGCACAACACAGTTGCCTCTATCGATCTTCAAGGGTTAGCCATCGACCAGGAAAATGATGAAGAACTTCTCAAACTTCGAAATTCTTCCTTTTCTCTCTCTTTCAAACTTCCTTCTCTACCCTCTTCTGGTAATTTTTGGTGCGACATCTCTACGGATCATGAAAGTCTCTATGTTCCAAAGAAGCACAGGTATTTGGGTTTTTTTTTTTGCTCTGCACAATCTCTCGCATCCTGGAGCAAATTCCACCCTGAAGTTGATCGCTGTCCGATTTGTGTGGGCTGGAATTAACAAAATGTCAGGGAATAGGCCAACAGTTGTATCACTTGTTAGAACGCGAAAGTTCATCGTCACATCAAATCACCTCTTGGAACTTTCTCATCACCAGATGCACGTTTTCAATGTGTGCATGTTGACATCGTCGGACCACTGCCACCGTCTCAAAATTATACAAACCTTTTGACCTGTGTGGACCGTTATTCTCGGTGGCCTGAAGCCATCCCTGTTCAGGATACCACAGCAGATACGGTAGCTAAAGCCTTACTGCAACATTGGATTGTAAATTTTAGTACACCCGCTACCATTACAACAGACAAAAGACGTCAGTTCGAATCTAGTCTCTTCCCGAAATTGACACGCCTTTTTAGATGCAAAAGATCACCAACAACTGCTTACCATCCTGCCGCCAACGGTATGGTGGAACAGTTCCACCGACAACTGAAATCTGCTCTAAGAGTTTACCAACACAATAGCAAATGGCTGGAATACCTACCCCTCATTTTTCTTGGAATTTGTTCCACTGTAAATGAAGAAATTGGAACTACTCCGGTCGAACTGGTGTATGGACAAACGATCACTCCTACCTGGAAAAACGATCACTCTACCTGGATAAATAATCACTCCTGTCGCTTACAAGGACTGCGAAGATCCAGCAAACTATAGTCATCGCTTCAGGACTACATGACAAGTTTACCATCTATTGCTCTGCGTTCTCAAAATGTCACCACCATCAGCTATTCATCTGATATCCAGCAATGGATTTATGTTTTTGTGCGAAACGACCTCCACTTTAGCCACCGTATTCAGAACGCCGAAGTATTTCGTCCTGGATATCAATAGATATCAATGGCAGAAAAGACTCAGCATCGAATTTGAAATATCAACCATATCAGCTGATGCAATAACATCAGCATATTCTTAAGCTGATACCTCCACATCTGCTCCAGTGACAACAACAAGAACAGGCTGGCAAGAGCACTGGCCATTTCGATTTGTGCAGTACAATAACTAAAAAAGAAATTTCTGTCAATGATACATATTTGATTTTTTTCTCTCTATTCATATATGTATATTCAGTTCTTTTCTAGTATTTTTACAATCATGCTCTTGACTACAATTCTGATTTCTTCTGCATGCTGTTCATTAAAAAAAAAGACTGGCCTAGCTGAAGAAATGACTTGATAGCTGATCGACCACAGAATTTCCTCGTCTGTCTCCACAGTCACACGAAGAAAAATAACATCCCAACTCTCCACAATTTGATCGTTCGTCGCAACGACATCTTTCCTCGTAAGCGAAGAAAATAAATACTTCCTTAATTTAAAATCTCTCAACCAGATTTTTGTCTTTATCATAACTCCATCTTCGTTACATATAAATAGATAGATAGATAGATAGATAGATAGACAGACAGACAGACAGACAGATAGATAGATAGATAGATAGATAGATAGATAGATAGATAGATAGATAGATCTTGGAAAATCGCTATATTCAGCAATGTTTTTTTAGGATCCCGCTGAGGTGAACAGAGCTTTTCATCCCTCCGTTACAGGTAAAATACCAGTAGATATTCTCCCTCTCTCTCCTTCTCTCTCCCCCCTCTCCTCTCTCTCTCTCTCTCTCTCTCTC
>NC_068994.1:25868694-25870251 GCF_001194135.2 Octopus bimaculoides
AGCGGCACATGGTTTAGTAGTAAGAGCAGAGGGATCACGAGTTCAAATCTCAGACCGGGCGATTTGTGTCTTTTTGAGCGAAACACCTAAGCTCCATGCGACTCCGGCAGAAGGTAATAGCGAATTTGTGCTGACTCTTTCGTCACAACTTATTCTCACCCTTTTTACCTGCATCTAGCAGCTCACCTGCAACGGACCGGCGTCCCGTCCAGGTGGGGAACCTATATGCCAATAAAACTGGGAAACCGGCCCTTATGAGCCAGGCATGGCTCGAGAAGGAACAAACAACAACAATATATATGTATGTATGTATATATGTGTGTGTGTTTGTGAATGTGTGTGTGTGTGTGTGTGCGTGTTTATAAGTCACAAAATGTATTATTTGTATCCTTCACATTATTAGACTCTTTCCCATCTTTACTAATTAGATTTTTATTGTTTGTAGTTTTACCTACATTCAAAAGGTTGGGATGGGATTTCACTCGAGTAGCTTCACTTCGCATATTAGATGTTTCACATTCACTCTCTTCTCTTATGTTTGTTCTACTGGTATTAATAGAACGGTTTTTACTACTATTACAATTATTATAAAAATAATAAAATTTTATCCCGTCAATCGAGGATATAATCTGGTATAAGTTACTAGATACAGAATGACCAATTCTAAAGAACCTACGGTTAATAATATCATAGTATCTATTTTCTTTTGTGAAATGATTGGAAAATAATTCGTATAACTTACCGACCAAATTACACTTAATCTGCATCGACATATGGAACAATAAACTAAACAGTTTCGTCCTCATTACGAGATGCATTATAACCTCCATATTTACGACCATTATAAGATATATAAGGTGTTTGCTTTCTAATCTTTTTACTCCTACCCCTGACCTTACTAAAAAGATTAGAAGAACTAAGCAGTATATTGTTTCCCACAATTCGCATATCCTGCTTTTGATACTGTATTTTAATATTATCAAATTTAATATTTTTCGATTTATTCCTATTCCTATTTCCTGTTATTATTTTCCAATCCATGTTATTATGGGAAACAACTAGGTCGTTAAAACTACCAATATCATTAGGACAATATTCCAAGTTCTGTTTAAATTATATTTACATCCAAAAACTACTTTATTTAAAAGTTTTCTACAGCATATACATCTGACCTGCAAATGTTTCGACTGCACATTGCTTTGTATGCAATAATGCATTCTAGTTGTTCCAATTTCATCAAGGGTCCATCACTTACGGCGTTTTCAAGTGAACTGATTGCGAAGGTGATAACGTTACTGTTTATATTCGATGGCATGCTGGTCTTGTATTCACCTCTGCTGGTATTATAGTTGAGGAGTAATTTTAAAATGTTTATTCAGATTTCAGTTAATTGTAGCAGTTTTGTATACATGTTGTACGGAGTACATTATTTATTCAGAGGTATTTTATTCATTTTATGTATTTTGTATCACAAAAACTGTTACTCAGAGTAACAGATTTTGTGATATTTTTGCTGCTTTTTAAAAGAAGTATATATATATATATATATATATATAT
>NC_068994.1:25870448-25870959 GCF_001194135.2 Octopus bimaculoides
CACACACACACACACACACACACACACACACACACACACACACACACACACGACCAAAGCGTCGTGAGTGGATTTGGTAGACAGAAGCTGAAAGAAGCCTGTCGTGTATGTGTATGTGTATGAGTGTGTAACACCATAAACCGGCCATATCTATCTTTATCTCTCTATCTATAAACACACACGCAGACATAGACACACACATATACAAACATATAATTTGGATATGTTACCGCTAAAATTTGGCCTAGGCTATGTCTAAATGGATATGTTAAGTCATTTCTAAGACAAGTTTTGTGTTATAATGACCCATTCAAGTAGAGAGTTGTTATGTATATATATGAGAGAGAGACAGAAAGAAGGAGAGGGGGAGAAAGAGAGTGGAGAGAGGAGAGAGAAAGATTTTATCTACTTATCCATATATACATATCTATGTGTGTGTGTGTGTGTGTGTGTGTGTGTGTGTGTGTGTGTGTGTGTATACACATCGTGGCACTCCGTCGGTTACGTCGAC
>NC_068994.1:25870969-25871740 GCF_001194135.2 Octopus bimaculoides
TGTGTGTGTATACACATCGTGGCACTCCGTCGGTTACGTCGACGAGGGTTCCAGTTGATCCGATCAACGGAACAGTCTGCTCGTGAAATTAACGCGTAAGCACTACACGGGGAGATTCAGCGTGACGCAGTGTGTGACAAGGCTGGATCTTTGAAACACAGGTTCAATAGAAACAGGAAGAAAGAGTGAGAGAAAGTTGTAGTGAAAGAGTACAGTGGGTACTAGTGAAAGAGTACAGCAGGTTTCCCCCCGAAGACTCGTGGAGTTTTATGTTTCTTCGCTCAATAAACACTTACAACGCCCGGTTTGGGAATCGAAATCGCAATCCCACGATACGAGTCCGCTGCCCTAACCACTAGGCCATTGCACCTCCACTTATACATATATAAATATATGTATATGCGTATGTTTGTGTGTATGAGTCTGTGTGTGCGCATACATACATACATACATACATACATACATACATGCATGCATACATACATACATACATACATATGTATGTTGTCCCCCCAACATCGCTTGACAACCGATGCTGATGTGTTTACGTCCCTGTAACTTAGCGGTTCGGCAAAATAGACCGATAGAATAAGTACAAGGCTTACAAAGAATAAGTCCTGGCGTCGATTTGCTTGACTAAAGGCGGTGCTCCAGCATAGCCACAGTCAAATGACTGAAACAAGTAAAAGAGTAAACATCATGATATTGCTTCTAATAAATCTTGATTTTTATGACTATACCAACAATGATTTCTGCCTGCTCCCTCAACCC
>NC_068994.1:25872316-25874185 GCF_001194135.2 Octopus bimaculoides
CATACATACATACATACATACATACATACATGCATGCATACATACATACATACATACATATGTATGTTGTCCCCCCAACATCGCTTGACAACCGATGCTGGTGTGTTTATGTCTCCGTAACTTAGCGGTTCGTCAAAAGAGACAGATAGAATAAGCACTAGGCTTACAAAGAATAAGTCCTGGGGTCGAATTGTTCGACTAAAGGTGGTGCTCCAGCATGGCCGCAGTCAAATGACTGAAACAAGTAAGAGTAAAAGAGTAATGTGTCCATCTGTTTTAATTTAATTAAATTCTATGTCTTTGTGCTGCTGAAGATTGATCTGCATTTATATTGATGTAATGATTGCAATGTTAAATTAAATGGAGTTGCGTGAAACGATCGTACTGCATTACCTCTGGATATTCTTGTTGCTTATTTTGCTTATATATATGTATATTATATATATAGGCGTAGGAGTGGCTGTGTAGTAAGTAGCTTGTTTACGAACCACATAGTTCCGGGTTCAGTTCCACTGCGTGGCACCTTGGGCAAGTGTCTTCTACTATAGCCTCGGGCCGACCAAAGCCTTGTGAGTGGATTTGGTAGACGGAAACTGAAAGAAGCCCGTCGTATATATGTATACATATATATATATATATGTGTGTGTATATGTTTGTGTGTCTGTGTTTGTTTCCCTAACATCGCTTGACAACCAATGCTGGTGTGTTTATGTCCCCGTAACTTAGCGGTTCGGCAAAAGAGACCGATAGAATAAGTACTAGGCTTCCAAAGAATAAGTCCTGGGGTCGATTTGCTCGACTAAAGGCGGTGCTCCAGCATGGCCACAGTCAAATGACTGAAGCAAGTAAAAGAGTAAAAGAGTAATATATATATATATATATGAATAAATGCATGAATAAATAAATAAATGTATTGTGTGTGTGTATATATATAACGAAAATAGGACAAGGTAGAAATTGCTAGAATAATTTCAGTTTTTGCGACATTTTCAATTTAGAGTAAAGCAAGAAAAACAATTAAATTGTGGATAAATTAAATGAAATGCTTCTTTAAAATATTTCCATAGTCTTCAAATACACGGAACAGTTTCCATTTTTTGTCTCTCTCTCTCTTTTACTTTTGTGAAGGCTTGGTAGGTTGGTTGTAGCAGCAGATACACACACACACATATATATCTGTTCACGCACACATACCTATATATGTGTTTGAAAAGTTGAACAAAATCGCTTCCACACAATACGTATAATGAAGTGCTTTGCTCAAGAGTACAACGCAACGTCCGGTCTGGGAATCAAACCCACGATCTCGCAATCGTGAGTGCAACACCCTAACCACCAAGACATGCGCCTTCATTATATATATATATATATATATACATACACATACACATAAACATATATTGGCGCTTGCATATGAGCAGGTTTCTATTCTCATCAACTATTACGAGGCAAGCTATCTCTTTAGCCTGAGTAGTTGGCAGATGTTTCTGAAGAGAAACTGATTAAATTTCGAAATCACGTGATAAAGCTTTGTCCAACTATTTCTTTTTGTGAGTGTATCTCACAAGGGGAATATCATTTAGCTTGCTGCGCCAGCTTCCGGTAAATATAATGAGGCTAGTGTTTTTTCTGGCTTTTAGGGTTAATTTTGACTCTTATTTTTAGCAATCGCCGGTGCTATTTTGCACCTTTTATTTATGAATTCCTTTTTGGTTTTTAATTGCCTGCGAGTCACTTTACTATAATGTGTTTATATATATTGGTACATGTATACTCATATAGAAACCCACACATGTACATATGTGTATATATAATCTTACATACATATATATATGTATATATATATATATATATATATATATAAATATA
>NC_068994.1:25874330-25876720 GCF_001194135.2 Octopus bimaculoides
TGCTGCACTTGCCCTTACCTCTCCAACACCACCCTCCTCACCGGCACCCGTCATCGACCTTATATCACCGACTCATTCACCTGCACTTCTACCAATGTCATCTACTGCATCTCCTGCTCTCTCTGCCCTTCTCTATACATCGGGCAAACGTGACGCCGCTTGGCTGACCGGTTCGCAGAACACCTCCGAGACATCCGACTCGGCAATGACACCCCGGTCTCGCGCCATTTCCGCTCTACCAGTCACTCTTTGCAACACCTGTCTGTGTTCGGATTTCCCGTTTGCACCGTGAACATGGATTAATCTTCTCACTTCGCTCCTTTGCACCACATGGGCTCAACTCTCCTCCCCTCTTCATCTAGCATCCTCTCCTCCACCACTTTGATGACATCTTAAATGCACTAAGTGAGGGCTCCAATGCGGATGTAATATACCTTGATTTCAGCAAGGTCTTTGACAGAGTCGACCACAATATACTGTTAAGGAAACTATCCAATGCTGCAGTCGGTGGAAAGCTACTTCAATAGATTAGGTATTTCCTAAAAAACAGGACTCAGCATGTTGTGGTTGAAGGCATCAATTTAAGACCAGCAAAAGTCATCAGTGGAGTCCCGCCTGATACTGTGCTGGGTCCACTTATTTTTATTGTCTATATCAATGACATTGCAGATTCCATTGAACATAGCACCATTAAAATATTTGAAGATGACTCTAAGCTTCAGAAAGTCATTAAGGGAGCATATGATCAAACGATGCTTCAATCGGACCTATGCGCAGTATCCTAGGTGGAACAAAAAAAAAAAAACAATATGCAGTTGAACCAAGAAAAATTTGAGCTCATCCACTTTGAAAAACAGGGCACACTCAACCAACCATATCCTCGACCGTCGAGAGACCTACTTGAACCGTCTGATAATATCAGAGACTTAAATGTAACTGTCGACAGCAACCTTAGCTGGAGTGTGCACATCAACAAAAAAAGTCGACGTTGCCCGCAGATTGTGCTCATGGATCCTCAGAAGTTTTCAATCTAGGGATCATGAAGCCATCATCCTTCTCTTCTCTACATTCACTAGGCCCCGCCTCGAATACTGCTGCCCATTGTCGTGCCCTTACAAAAGAGAAGACATAATGAGGACCGAAGCACCACAAAGATCAATCACTAAAAAATAAATGGCATGATTAGACTTGATTATTGGACTCGACTTAAACAGCTGAGACTCTATTCTCTGCAACGCCGCCATGAGTGATACATTATTTGCACCATGTGGAAAATATTCGACCAATATTAATCCAAATGATATCGGTATTATGTTTACAATTCACCCAAGATTAGGCCCCCATGTAATGCGTCCCCTACAAAGGTCGAGATCATATCACAAAAGAACATTGCAACACAATTTCTTCACTGCAAATGGTCCTGCTCTTTTCAATGTTATCCCGAAAGAAATTATAGTAGAAAAAGACCCCACAACTTTCAAACGGTACCTGGACAAATTCCTCCAGGAAATACCGGATAAACCACCTACACCAGGATACGTCTCAACCAATAACAACTCTCTGTTTGAGTGGTCCATGGTGTCCCGAAATAATTAACTAAAAGACTTTTCCAGGTGATGCTATTGAGTTAGTCATGGCTAGGCCGATAATGGCCGAAACCAATTCAGTAGATAGATAGATAGATAGATATGTACACACACACACACACACACACACACACACACACACACACACACACACACACACACACACACACACACACACACACACACACACACACACACACACAAATACACACATTTATTTATTTATTCATTTATTTAAAGGGTACAGTACATGTCTTAAAGTGCTACTAATAGATTCATATGTTGAGAAATACTCAAACATTCTTGAGGCACAAACTACATATCGTAACGAACTAAAACAACTGAATAATATAAGAAACGCGAAAAAAAAACTGAGAAGATAGCAAATAGAAAACGCAGAAAGTTAGACGTAAAATGAAAACACAAAAACTAAAATGTTAAAAGTAAAAAGGTAAAAGAGCTATCCTCCTTAGACCTTAAATTATAAGGCTGAAAAGATATCAAGTCAGTCAAAAATAGGCGGAATTTTCCAATTCTTCAAAATACATTTATACATATATTTGCAACCATTGAAAATTTCTGACCTAGCGTTCTATTATTCATTTTCTTTTACTTCATTATGATATGTGGATTGTGCCTGATGAATATGTTTGAGATATTTCTCAACATATGAGACTATGAAGAGTATTTAAGCCATGCATTGTGTCCTTTAAATAAATAATATTTATCTCTCACCAAATGGATTACTTATTTTGTTGAATTTTCTATCACGGAACAGTACATTATATATATATATATATATAT
>NC_068994.1:25877364-25877940 GCF_001194135.2 Octopus bimaculoides
GGATATCAAGAGGTGATGCAGTACAACCGTTTCAAGCGGCTCCATTTAATTGAACAATGCAATCATTACATCAATTCAAATGCAGGGCTATCATCAGCTGCATAAATAAATAAATAGAATTTCTTAATCAATGGTATATTTTAATCAGTAGTATATTCTGAGTCACATTAGTAGCAGCATGGGCCTTCTCCCTCTTCTTGATCTATTAGATAATTTGAATAAAATTATATTAATGTTGCCAACTGTTTAAAAAATTCTATTTATTTATTTATGCAGCTGAGGATAGCCTTGCATTTAAATTGATTTAATGATTGCATTGTTCAATTAAACGGAGCCTCTTGAAACGGTCATACTGCATCACATCTTGATATCCTGTTGCTTATTTTGATTTTATTCACCTTACTTTGAGTTGTACGGATAATACCGCACTATGCATACATACATATATGCATGTATATATATATATATTATACATTTATATACAGATATACATACATATACATATACACGCACACACATCCATGAATATATATACATACATACATACATACATACATATATACATACATACATACA
>NC_068994.1:25877950-25879072 GCF_001194135.2 Octopus bimaculoides
ATATATATATATATATATATATAGTGAAGCCAAACAAAGAAGAACAAAGAGGAAAAAACAATAACACGAAGACGTGGTACAAGTTCTGTATTATCAGACGCTCAGGAAAGGAAGGAAAGAGGATCTAACATTTCGAGCGAAGCACTTCTTCAGAAATAGAGGAAAGTCCAAAGCAAGGGAAGACAGAGGAAGAAAATCGCCAACGATACAGACGCGGTTACATTTTGAAATGACCGGAAGGGAATGGGTGAAGAAAAAATTGTCTACGACAGGAGAGTGCAAGGGAAAGAGATATGTGTGTGTATGTGTGGGTATGTGCATGCGCGCAGGTCTGTGTATGTGTGTGTGTAATAATAGCACGTGTATGTGCGTATGTGTGTGTATGTGTGCGAGTGTGTCTGTGTGTACGTGTGTGTGTATGTATGTGTGTGTACATGTATGTGTGTGTGTGTGTGTATACGTGTGGTTGTGTATGGGTTGTGTTTGTGGGGCAAATGTGCGTTATTCTGTGTGTGTGCATGTGTGCGTGTATGTGCGTGTGTGTGTATGTCCATATATGTATAATTGTGTGCGTATATGTATGAGTGTGTGTTGTGTGTAAGAGGTATGTGTGTGTACATGCGTGAGTGTGTGTACGCATGTGTGTATATGTATGTGTGCGTGTGTGTATATGTGCGTGTGTGTGTATGTGCGTATGTGCATGTATGTGTATGTGTGTATGTGCGTGCGTGTGTATATGTGTGTGAACATGGAAATGTTTGTCATATATATAAATATATATATATATATATATATGTTGTTGTACTTGGGGATGGTCATATTGCCAGTTTAGCCAATAAAAACACACACGCACTGTATATTTGGTGTTAATTTGCTTCAGCTTTATATTACGTTAATCTTAATCTTATTTCGGCCAGAGTTCTTTCGTCACACTTCTGTGACCTCATCAGTGGTCCTTTGTTTCCTTCTTTCTTATGTGTGTCTCACCTTGCTAACTATCAGCCATTTTGTATTTTGTATTCCTATTGTATGTGTCTATGCATGCGTGTCCTTCAATGTGTCTGTGTCTTTTGTAAGTGCATGTGTGTATGGGGAGTGTCTGTATCACCTATATTCTCTGTG
>NC_068994.1:25879878-25880834 GCF_001194135.2 Octopus bimaculoides
GTAATTCAAAGGGTCAGCCTTGTCACACTGTGTCACGCTGAATATCCCCGAGAACTACGTTAATGGTACACGTGTCTGTGGAGTGCTCAGCCACTTGCACGTTAATTTCACGAGCAGGCTGTTCTGTTGATCGGATCAACTGGAACCCTCGACGTCGTAAGCGACGGAGTGCCAACAATATATATATATCGTTTTATCGAGAACACACGACGTTGAGTGTAATGCATGTTAACCTAAAAATTTGATATTATATCCCGAGTTTCAGCCTTCACGTGTGAAACATTGAACTGACTGTGTGTTTGTGTGCGCATGCGTGTGTGTATCTGGGGTGGGAATTTTACTTTATGTGTACGTGTGATTATGATACTGTACGAGTTGTAAAATATGAGAAGATATTTTCAATAATGCAAACAGTTTACTAACTTAATACGTTTGTATCAAAAATTAATATTCGTCTGTGTAAACATGAGATGCATACACGCATTCCACAGGCATAGACATATATATTTATATAATGAATGTAAATACATTTATTCAAATTATCTAAGTTATTTAGACATACAAATCTATAATTATAACAATAATATATATATATATATAAATATAGTGAGAATTTACAAAAAAAAAAAATAAAACAAACAAATGATGAAGACGGGTGTGTGAACAACTAACTGATGTATTAGTTTAACGCTCGGGAAGTGAGAAAGTCTTTTACGTTTCGAGCCTACGCTCTTCGACACAAAGGAACACAAAAATAAACAGAGATAGAAAATAGAAAAAGGTATATTCGCTATGATAGATCGCTAGCCACTGTAACCGCGTGTGTATCGTTGGCGATTTTCTTTCTCCGTCTTCCCTTCTTTGGACTTTTTCTATATATTTGATGAAGAGCTTCGCTCGAAACGTGAAATCCTCTTTCTTTTCTTTCCTTTCCTGAGCGTCCAATAACAATGTAC
>NC_068994.1:25886740-25887608 GCF_001194135.2 Octopus bimaculoides
ATATTAATATTTATTTATATAAACGTGGTGAGCGGGCAGAGTCGTCAGCCCGCCGGTCAAAATGCTTGGTAGCATTTCATTCGTCTGCACATTTTGAGTTCAAATTCTACTGAGATCGACTTTGACTTTCATCCTTTCGGAGTACCAGTTGAGCGTTGGGGGACCGATGTCATCAACTTACACTCTCCCCCAAAACTGCTGGTCTTGTACCAAAATTTGAAACATGTATATACGAGTGATTGGAGAAACGAAAGAAAGAGGAACTTGTAGTGGCGCGAAATTATGGCCGCCATTAAGGAAGTACAATCTACGCATGCGCAAGGGACTTTCCTTCCCGGAAGCCCCTCGAGTGCACATGCGTAGTAAAATCAGTACTTAAAGCGCTTCCCGCACTTTCTAAATCTCTTCCGCATGATACCTTCGACGTGACAGCTACTTGTTCTTCTGGCATGCATCAACGAAGCTCTTAACCTTACCATGCCGATCACAAGTCAACCAGCGGCTGCTAAGCTGAATGACACAGGATTTGTAAAACCAAGCATCACCAAAAATAAAACTTATTTTTATTATGTTGTTAATTGTTCTACTGTTTCTTAATATATAATTTTGTTGAAAGGTGATAGAGAGAGACTAATGTTTCTATTGCAGCTATCAAGCTTTTACAAACTCTACACAAATAGTAGGAGTTGCATATATTATTATCTAAAACAATTTGACTCAGTTCCATGCAACTTACAGTTTCATAGTTTCGGCATATCTATCTATCTATCTATCTATCTATCTATCTATCTCTCTATCTATCTATCTATCTGTCTCTGTCTCTGTCTCTCTCTGTATATGTATATATATATATATAAGATCGGAAGAG
>NC_068994.1:25888715-25892157 GCF_001194135.2 Octopus bimaculoides
CGACACAAAATATATATGTTATAATACTATAACATAAAAGAACTAGGAAATGCCAGTAAGGTAAAGATAGAAGATGACTCAACCGATAAAGATGTATAACAGTAAGGTTTATTAGAGCATTAAACTGTATGTCTGTGTTTGAGTGTGAATGTGACATAATAAAACACAATATAATACAGGCCGTCATGTAAACAAAGAGTGTGTATACAAATATATGTATGTGAATGCAAAAGATTTCAGAGGATAGAAAAGAGTCTGTAATAAGGATGTTAAAAGTAAGTCCAGACACCAGGATGTGAAATACCAGTTCTCAGTTAAAGTACACAGTAGTTGAAAGTCTGTACATAAGAGGTTTAAGCGTTGAGGCAGAGCTAAGTCACTTGTCGTGCAGTTGAGGCTTCTATGCCGGGCCGGGCTACTTAATACAGATGGTCTTTCGCAGGGGTCAAATTCTGGCTGTTATTTCGTGGTGAACAATTCACACAAACAGGGTTGAGAAGTGCTGCGGTTGCTTGTGTACGTGGAGAAGTCATGTTGACGTTGGCGACGTTGGGGACGAAGGTTGTAGTAAACAGTTGAACGATGTTGTTGATGTCGTCGCTGGAAACTGGCTGGTTGGTGTTACGTGTGTGGTCAACGACCAGATCTTAGAAGACCTGAAGCCGCGACAAAGTGGCGCGGGTTAAAGCAGGCTATTTATAGGTACAGATAGGCTCCAGAAAGCATCAGAAAAACACTCTCTCACGTGACCTTATTAAATGGCCACGATTGGACGGTTTGCACCCTGGCGCGAAAGGACTAGAGACAATTGCCGCGCAAATAAGAGTCAGTCAGGTGATGGACAACAGCCGGGTCCAAGGCGGGAAAGAGATGTTACCTGCTACGTTCGCATTTGTAAATAAATAACCGTGAGAGAGGTGGTTTCACTACATATATATATAATCTACTATAATAATGCTCTTGTGTTTTTCTTTTCTCCGTCACAACATATGAATGAGAAGGGAAGAGGTGATAGATGAATAAGGAAGGGGTGATGGCAAACTTGGTAGTGGGATGATGGAAATTCTACGGTGAAAAAAAATCAAACTGCATTTCAACTCTGTGTGAATTTATGTGTGTATGTGTGTGCATGTACAAGGGAAATATGTGTACGCTTGTATGTGTGAACCAACATTCTTTCAGTATAAATACATATCTTAATTTAACAGTTTATACATGTCCTTTATTTATATTAAGAAATTTTTACTCTGTGTTCTTTCAGTGACTACACATAAACTAACCAGCGTTCTTCCAGTAATTAACGATAATCAATATCACATCTCAAAATGCAACCACTAGATAACATTGACAAGTGTATTAATTTGAATTATCATCCATATTCTATCTGCTGTTACAAATAATTATTACAATCACACGCATCTACACAAACATATATACAAACTCATTAGAGAAAATAATTATTGCCTGAGTGTATTAAGAATTTAAAACGACTCAGTTGAAAAGTATATTATTTATTTATACTGAATAGGGAGTTTTTACATCAACTATATGTCACGGACTGCTTTTTGTGGCTTTAAGTCGTATGAGTTTAGGTTGGTTTCAGTAATGGAGAGCGCAATTGAAAGGAAACGTCGCTTCGAAAAAGCTGGTATTTACTTGCCAGCTCTCGTATTTAGTCACGGCCAGCTTTATGTGGTACAAGAAGGAAGGAAAACTTTAAAATTCTTTTGAAGGAAACAAACAGTCAAGGAATGTTAGTTTCGGATAGATTATTAAACTAGGAACATGTTTTTGTACCTTATTTTTATATAAAATACAATTAGCCGTCATTTTTAACGGCACGGGGTCAGCTAGTATTTTATAAGCTTAAAACTTATAAGCAATCACTGTGTATTGACTAAAGAAAATAATCTAATATTGGGGCATATAAGCCATCGACAGAAAAAAAAGTGGGTTTTCCGTACGCAGAGAACTCGAACCTACAGCTGTGTGTTTTTGCGACCAGCGTGCTACCACTTATACCAACGTACCCACCGTCAACTGTGTTACGTTAAGAACTATAATTCCATAGTGTTACTTTTTAAACAAGCTATCATGTGCGTTTTCTGCGATGTGTTTGAAAAGCGGTGCCGAATTTTAGAATTCTGTAAATAATAATAATAATAATAATAATAATAATAATAATAATAATAATAATAACAATAATAATAATAATGATATTTTATAAGCTTAAAGCTTATAGGCGATCAATGTGTATTGGCTAAAGAAAATAATCTAACATTGAGGCATATTTGCCCTCGACAGAAAAAAGTGCGTTTTCCGTGCGCGTAGGACTCAAACTTACATCTCTGTGTTAACCCACTTTTTATAAAAACCACATTATGACTTTATAGTTCTTAATCTGACAGAAACGAGCTTTAAGCTTATAAGCTTTAAGATTATAAAATATCATTTACAGAATTGTAAAATTCGGCACCGCTTTTCGAAAACATCGCAGAAAACGCACATGATAGCTTACGTCTAGATAGATATTTATATTTAAAGACTATGTAAACAGGAGATATTGGATATAGAAATCACGCTTTATTACCTAATACTATGAATTCATCTTCACCGTACAAACAGATAAACGACGAATTATTGTTATATCACATGAAATGTTTCCTTCTCGAGCTGTGCCAGGCTCTTAAGGGCCGGTTCCCCGGTTTCAGTGGCCTATATATTCCCCACCTGGACGGGACGCAGATCCGTCGCAGGGTTACTCATTTTTGCCAGCTCAAGAACACAACTCGACAACCAGTCCGGGAATCGAAACCACAATCTTATGATCATGAGTCCAACACCCTAACCAGTAAGCAACGCGCTCCACTATATCACATATACAATAAATTTAGTACATTACAACCGCATTATTACACCAACACAGGCGAATGGAGACTGCTTCATGTAGAAACGCAGTGTTCGCTAACTTAAACCATATTTCATACTTCGAAGAATAAATACCTTAGCACATTCAAAAAGTAAAACATTGCTTATATTGTTAATCACACACACACACACACACACACACACACACACACACACATGTGCGTATATGCATTTATATAGATATATATAAATGTAAGTAATTCTTCTAGTATATTTTTAAAATACGTTTTCATTAGTGCAAGCATCTGATATAGAAGTTAATACGTTGATTAGAGTGGAATGGTATGATTATTAAAAAGGCATATTATAAGAATAAATGAATATATCAAGTGTATATATGTACTCCATATACGTAAACACACGTATATAGATATATATATACATCCATACATATATATATATATACGTATATATATATATATTCATATATATTCATATATATATATACACATACATGCATATATATATGTGTGTGTATATATACATACATACATACATACATACATACATATAT
>NC_068994.1:25893258-25894469 GCF_001194135.2 Octopus bimaculoides
TAAGAAGCTTCCTTCCCAACCATATCGTACCGGGTTCTGTGCTTTCCACGCATTTTCTATCGAATCTCCTACGAGTTAACAAGGTATCATTTGACGACAATGTAAGTAATTACTACTTCCGAGATTCTGTTAGCTATGAAACATATGTAGCCAGGAATTTATCTACTCGTTTCCCTAATTTGTGATTTTCTGTATATATATAATACCTCTAAGCTTAAAAATATACCCTGAAGGCTTTTAATCAACCTTGAAGGGTTTTTATCGACCAAAGCTACTTATATATTTTAAAGCCTGATATTTATACTACTTGTTAGGGGACCATAAACTAACTAATGCTGGTCGTCAAGCGGTGGTTATGGACAAATACATACACAAAGACACACACACAAATATACATATACATACATGCACTTACACACACACACACACACACACACACACACACACACACACACACACACACACACACACACACACACACACACACACACACATCTCAAACAAAAGTATAAATGTTATATATAATATTATGTCAATTCAATTTGTGTACGACACGTAGTTAGAATCAATGTCAGGTATGTAATATAGTTTCATTTAGTAGACCCTTTGAATTTATTCATCAAGAATCTACACTTATCACTGTTGCTGAAATAATAATGATGCCATGTATTATTTGATATCTATAATATATTATATGATATTTCGGTAATAATCCTTTGGTACAGTGGAAATGAAACAATTACAGTATTATGCAATGAAGTGTGTTTACTCAATCCATTCTCTTTTGTTTACACT
This sequence comes from Octopus bimaculoides, assembly GCF_001194135.2. Lineage (NCBI taxonomy): Eukaryota > Metazoa > Mollusca > Cephalopoda > Octopoda > Octopodidae > Octopus > Octopus bimaculoides. The sequence goes on from NC_068994.1 coordinate 25,894,054, forward strand.
TCCATAAATATAATATACACACAACAACGTGTAATATATATATATATATATATAAAATTAAATTCTTTTAAAACTTTTACCACCTTTTCTTCTCCATCTTTAATTGTTTGTTGAGTTTTTATAGGATATGTGTTCTATAAAAATGCTCATAACACACCTTATAGGCGTAGCTGTGTGATAAGGAGCTTTCTTCCCAACCACATGGTTCTGGGTTCAATCCCACTACGTGGTATCTTGGGCAAGTGACTTCTACTATAGCCTCGGGCCGATCAAAGCCTTGTGAGTGGATTTGGTAGACGGAAACTGAAAGAAGCTCCTCGTATATATATATATATATATATGAAAAATATATACAAAAGTATTAATTTCCAGTAAATATCGGTGCCTTGTTGTACCACTCTTCTGAATTTATATAT
>NC_068994.1:25894761-25895554 GCF_001194135.2 Octopus bimaculoides
ATATATATATATATCTTGTATAAAAGATCGTGGTTAAGGCCAAAACAATGCGAAGTAAATGCAAGGTAAATCATAAGAAAACAAATATGTGAATTAATGTAGACTTATCTTGTATTCAATATTTCGGGGTTATGGCCCCATTTTAAAGAAATAGACGAATGTTGCCGATCCTTTATACAATATATTCTACACAATGCTTCATAGTAATTATTCCGTTATAATATATATATATATATATATAAGAGTTTTAAAATATAGTTTCAGATTTGGGCACAAGGCCGGTAAGTTCGCGGAAGGGGTCAAGTTGATCACATTAACCCCATTGCTCAACTGGTACTTAGTTTATTGACCTCTAAAGGATAAAATGCAAAGTCGACCTCGGCGGAACTTGAACTCAGAACCTGAATGTTGACGAAATACCGCTGAGCATTTTGCCGGCATGCTAAAGATTCTGCCAGCTCGCCAACTTTAAAACTTGTAAAATATATTGGTTTCAAATTTTTGGCACAAGGCCAGCAATTTCGAGGGAGGCGGTAAGTCGATTACATCGATCCCAATACTCAACTAGTACTTATTTTATCGACTCCCAAAGGATGAAAGGCAAATTCAACCTTGGCAGAATTTGAAATCAGAATGTGAAGACGGACAAAATAGTTCTAAGCATTTTCCCCGGCATACTAACAATTCTATCAGTTTGCCCGCCGCCTTACACTTGTAAAATATATAAAAATCTATTTCAAATTGTCTGACTCAGAACTTGATGCATAGAATATAATTGGACACAGCTTTTAAT
>NC_068994.1:25895654-25895973 GCF_001194135.2 Octopus bimaculoides
CATGCATACATACATACACACATGCATACATACATACATACATACATGCCGTTAAGTTTAAAGTTTTTAGGTTAGCTTTGAAAGTTGCATTCCCTCGCGATCGGTAAAAATGTGCTTATTTTGGTAGTTTTGACTTATGAAGTCCCTCTAAGCGTGAGGCATTATTGTATAGTAATGCCCTTATATAAATCAAATTATATATATTTATGGAAAAAAAATGATGGGTTTTTTTTTTCCTTATGAGGTTTTTTTCACGCTGACTACTTGATAAATTCTTAAAAAGATTTTATCCTTACATTATATATATATAAGATCGGAA
>NC_068994.1:25896501-25899045 GCF_001194135.2 Octopus bimaculoides
TATATATATATATATATATATATATATATATATATATATATATATATATATATATACGTATATGTACAGACATATATACGCATATAGAGACTGCCATCATGCTGGAGCTCCGCCTTAGTTTGTTTCCGCTTATTCATTCATTAGTATTTTCTTTTCAGTTTTGTGGATGTTTTATGCATGGAAGTTGGTCTATAATTGAGTTAGTAGCAGCTGCTTTTTCTTGAGTGTAACTATATATGTATGTAAGAATAAGTCCTGGGGTCGATTTGCTCGACTAAAAGGTGGTGCTCCAGCATGGCCACAGTCAAAAGACTGAAACAAGTAAAATAGTAAAATAGTATATATAGTTGACTAGTTCGGAATTTTGTGTTGTTGGAAGTTTCACGTTCCCGTTCGTCGGACGGTTTTGGTTGAGAATGGAACAAGATATAGTTATAAGCATAAATATACAATTACGTTAGATACAATTAGATACAATTAGATACACATTTGAAGATGGTTTTGTTTCATTGCTCCTTTCAGCTAACGGTCTTTTCAATAACCGGTTATATGGAATTACAATTACGATTTAAAATCATTATTATAAAAATCGAAGAAAACCTTAAATCATAAATTAGCTTTAGCAGGAGGTAAAAAAAAAAAAACTCTCCAACGAACGGGAACGTGAAACTCTAAGTAACAGTTTTTGTGATGTCCTTGCAGCTTTATTAATAAAGCATATTACTCTACCTCCGGTATCCGAGGTACTGTTTTTTTCCACCTTGTTTCACATATATGTATAATACTTGGCGATCATCTATGTCTGTTTCCCGTTTGTTTGTGTATTTATAATCAGTTTTTAACTCATTATATATGTGTGTGTGTGTGTGTGTGTGTGTGTGCGTGTGTGTGTACGTATATTTATCATTATATATATATATTATATCTGTATCTATATCTATCTATATATACATATATATATGTATGTATGTACCTATCTATCCATATATAGGTATATATATATATATATATATATATTGAACATACTGTTGATTATGATATTAATTAAAGAATTAGTAATTAAAACATACTATGTAAGAAGGAGCTCTGGTAGCCTTATATTACTAGATACATACTATGATTGAGGGCGCTCAATATATATGTATATTTATATTTATATTAATATGTACGCATGTACATGCTTATATATATATATATATATATGTATGTATATATGTATGTATGTATGTATGTATGTATGTATGTAAGTAAGTATGTATGTACAGTAATACCTTGACATACGAGTTAATTTGTTCCCGGAGACCGTTCGTAAAGCGAAAACTCGTAAAGCAGAGAAATAATTTCCCATAGTAGCAATGTTATAAATAGTAATTCGTTCCCAGAAAAATATCTTACCGATAAAATTTATAATACTCGTAAATAAATGGCAATAAAACAACAGTAGAATGTAAAGTATATTTTATGTAAATTAAAAGGAATGTCAAGATCACTCATAATAAAAAAATCTTATTATAATCGTTTTCTGAATCACCTGGTGATGGAAGTTTGACTCTTAGTAACTAGCTTCTTCTAGGAAGAATTCAAATGAGGAAACACAGATATCAGTACATAATATATAAATACAAAAGTATGCAATTATGTGTATATTATTATCCTTTCTTTCAGCCTCTCATTTAGTTGACCCATGATCAAAGATATTCCGATCATGAATATTTCCTGTTCTAACAATGTAACTGCTACTATGTCGTTTGCATTTATAAGTGGTTGATTTAGCTGATTTTCTAGCATGTTGACTAAGCCAAATAGAGGTTTTACTTTTGACTATCAGTTAGTTTGTGGTAAGTAGGCAACAGCTTTCAATCCTACTCATACATACACGTATACTACTAGTACGTGCTTATTTGTGCAATATATCTCAGTTCTGGTGGCATGTTTGATTATTCATTTTTTTTCTTTTACTTGTTTCAGTCATTTTAACTGTGGCCATGCTGGAGCACCGCCTTGAAGAGTTTTAATCGAACAAATCGACCCCTGTACTTATTTTTTAAGCCTCGTACTTATGCTATCGGTCTCTTTTGCCGAACTGCTTCCACAATATTGAACATACTGTTGATTATGATATTAATTAAAGAATTAGTAATTAAAATACACTATGTAAGAAGGAGCTCTGGTAGCCTTATATTACTAGATACATACTATGATTGAGGGCGCTCTAGAAGACCTGTATTATTAAAATAAATGAATGTATTAGAGATAGACTATTTACGGCACAAGACTGGTTTTCCTTTTCACTAGAAAATGCTTCAAACTCTGTCAATTGCTGACACTCAGGTGAAAACTACAATGTAATATTACTTTTACATTTGGCACGAGATGGTTTCAGAAAGGCACTTCTGATCACATCCATAAGGGGGTCATTAGACTAATTAGCATATATTCTTGGCCCAGCATTAACTGCAAGGCTCAATCTTTCCTCCTTAGAAAGTCTTAATACGTTAACGACATCAGTCACACGGCATATATATATATATATATATATATATA
>NC_068994.1:25899923-25900546 GCF_001194135.2 Octopus bimaculoides
ATAGATAGATAGATAGATAGATAGATAGATAGATAGATAGATAGATAGATAGATAGATAGATATAGATATAGTGAGGGCGCATGGCTCAGTGATTAGAGTATCGGGCTTACGATCGTGAGGTTGTGAGTTCGAATCCCGGACCGGGCTGCGTGTTGTGTCCTTGAGCATGACACTTTATTTCACGTTGCTCCAGTAGAAATGAGTTGCAACGTCACTGGTACCAAGCTGTAACGGCCTTTGCCTTTTCCTTGGATAACACTGGTTGCGTGGGGAGGGCAGGCTGGTATGCATGGGTCTTCCATAAACAACCTTGCCCGGACTTGTGTCTAGGAGGGTAATTTTCTAGGTGCAATCCCATGGTTAGTCATGACCGAAGGGGGTCTCAGCATATTTATATACGAGAGAAAGAGAGGGAGCGTGTAAATAGGGTTATTATATAAGCTGTGTTCTCCTGAAACACATCTGCATATACCATTACATCCAAATTGTATGTAGATGTTATAGTCGTGTGAGGCATGCATAAGAGTTGAAAAATACTGGAAAATAGTAGTGTAACGGTGAAAAATACCAAAATGTTTTTCCTACCTCCTAATCTGGTATCTATCTATCTATCTATCTATCC
>NC_068994.1:25904726-25906782 GCF_001194135.2 Octopus bimaculoides
AATAATAATAATAATAATAATAATAATAATAATAATAATAATAATAATAATAATAATAATAATAATAATAATAATGTTTTCTCATTTAGATACAGTGCCAGCAATTTTAAGAGCAAGGAGTCAGTACCATCGACCTGAGTACTTGACTGGTGCTTTATCTAGCGAAGGGGTGAAGTTGGCCACGGTGGAAATAGAACTCAGAACGCAAAGAATGGGGACAAATGCCACAAGGCGTTTTGTCCGACGCTTTAACGATTTTGCCAATAATGTCTTACCTTTGGAAAATGAGTTATGTCTGTCAACAAAATGATACTCTATTGCAGCTCTGCTTGGATATGGTGGTGAATAAATATGTCCTAGAGGATGGTTATGTCCTGGATGGTAGCTATGTAAACTGGTTGGACTGTGTAAGTAGGTAGTGCTGGCCGCCATCAATCCGTGGCTGTCGTAAATGGCAAGAGGTTTACAAATTGTCGCCGTATTGGCTGTTTGCAAAAGTGCCGGGTTCAAAGGCGTGGGTCTTTGAGGTTGGTGTTGTTGCTGATGGTCAAAATGATGGTTATATTGATTATTCTGTTGTTGCTGCTGTTGTTGTTGGTGTTGGTGTTGGTGGTGGTAGTGATGATATTCCTGCGCCTGTTGTTCATGCTGTTGTTCTTGTTGTTCTTGTTGCTCTTGTTGTTCTTGTTGCTCTTGTTGCAATAGATGGTACTGGTGGTGGTTATGTTGGTGGTTATGCTGATGATTGTTGCTGTTACTGTTGTTGTTGCTTGTCCTGTTGCTGTTATTGCTGTTATTATTGTTGTTATGGTACGCTTGATGGAAAAGTAGGTGGTGATGATGATGGTGAAGTAGCAGGTGGTTGTGATTGGTGATGTTGCTGTTATTGTTGTTTTGTGACAGCTGATACGGGTAAAATAAGGGTGGTGGTAACAGTGTTCTTAGCGGAGGCGATTGCGGACTGGGGCATCCACCGCCCACATCGCTACTCATGTTACTCGAACTACAGATTGTACTACGTCCTGCACTGCAGCCCATGGGGGTACATGCTCGTCCACCCGGGGTGTTAGAATGGTCCAGTGAGGATAGCGTTGCAGCAGTAAGTGGTGATGGTGTTGATGATGAAGATGATAATGACGATGATGATGATGATGATGATGATGATGATGATGATGATGTAGTCAAAAGAACAGTTGTGGTGGTTGTGATGGTGGTATTGGTGGCTGTTGTGTTGTTACCTAGGATATCATCGATTAAGAAAGAGGTATGACCGCCACTAATGCCACGCGCGCCACCTCTGCCACCACTTTCATTTCCATTATTGTTATTGTTATTATTATTATTATTATTATTATTATTATTATTATTATTATTATTATTATCATTATTATTATTAACTGTTGTTATGCTAGTAGGGTTGTTGCTGTTGTTGTTCATGTCGCTGTTGATGTTGTTGCTGTTGTTGTTTTTGCTGCTGTTGCAGTTGTGGTGGTTGTGGTTATTGTTGATGATGGTAAGTCCACCGTCGGACCCGAACGCACCGAGACCTCTTCTCAATCCGAGGCCTGCTGACCTCAGCGACGACGCTAGTGATGGTGATGTAGGATGAGTGAAGTGAGCTTGTAGGTGGGCGTGGCTTCGTGTGTGCAAGTCGGCAGTCCAGTGGTCGAAGCCGACGGGGCAATGTGCAGCGGGTGTTGCTGAGTACAGCATCACTAGAGAGAGGAAGAGAGTGAGAGCGAGAGAGGGGAAGAAGGAGAGAGCGAGAGAGAGAGGGGGGGCAGTAGAGTGATAGGAAGATTATATACCAATTATATTCTGTGTGACGTACATTGAAACAAAATTATTTGCAATTTGGAACCAGTGGCCCGAAAGGCTACAAACACTTAATAATATGAGTGCACTCATGTATACGTGTATCTGTGTGTGTGTGTGTGTGTGTTTGTGCGTGCGAATGTGTGCGTGTGTCTATAAGCAGTATTTAGATGCATGCCACTGGCAACTGTGGTTTTTTTTCTTGGCACATTTTTGTTTATATATATATATATATATATAT
>NC_068994.1:25906889-25911369 GCF_001194135.2 Octopus bimaculoides
ATATATGTATGTATGTATGTATGTAGGTATGTTTTTGTATATGTGTGCGTATGTATGTATATGTAGATAACATATAGTTAAAAATACGGAAAAGAAATTATGATTTTGTAATTTATGTAATTAATAAATAGTAATAACTGATGATGATGATGATGATGATGATGATGATGATGATGATGATGATGATGATGATGATGAAGATGATGGCCGCGGCACAAAAAAAGGATACGAATGAATTGAACTCTGAGTATCTACAAGAAGAAAAACAAGACAAAATGTGCGTGTGGGGGTGGCTGTATGTGTGTGTTTGATAGTTATTTCTACTCGAGGCACAAGGCCTTGAAAATTTTGGGAGAATGGGGATAGTCGATTATATCGACCCCAGTGCGTAACTGGTACTTATTTCATCGACCTCGAAAGGATGAAAGGCAAAGTTGACCTTGGCGGAAATTGAACTCAGAACGTAGCTGCAGTGTGTATGTATGAATAATGCTCTAACTCACTATATACTCTATCCACGGTGGGTGGTAGTTTGATCTCCAGACAGCCACACTCGTTGCTGTTTAATCTCGAGTAATCCTCATCCAGTAGATCTACGATCAAAGCCGTTCAAGTATAGTCATCATTCTATCTTTTTAATTTCGTGCACAATGTATCTCGGACTACATTATCCAATATGTTCTTCGCTTTTTCAAGTACATTTGTCCACTATTCCTAACAGATTCGACGACCATCTCTTATAGGTTGTTTGTTGTCAGTAAAGAAGGTGGGAGCGACGCCCAACACAGTAAAAACAGGAACGCCTGATCCGAAAGTCAGCACAAAACAGATTGGTTGCGTTGGCTTGTCATATTATAAATGAGCATTGTAGCACAATAGTAGTAGTAGTAGTGTGAACTCTCTCTCTCTCTCTCTCTCTCTCTCTCTCTCTCTCTCTCTCTCTTCCCTTCTCTCTCTCCCTCCTCCTTGTCGCTTTCTCTATGTCAGCCTTTCTTTTCTCACCCTTTCATTATTAACAGATACAGTTATACAATCACACACATATACATACTCTTACTCGCGCGCATACACGCATACGCACACGCACGCACGCACGCACGCACGCACGCACGCACACACACACACACACACACACACACACATGCACACACATATATACACACACCACTACTTTAAGATCTTTCCTCTGATTGGTTGATATTTTTTGGCGGGGACTAATGTATATTTCTAAGTGTGTTCATGTATGCATGTGTCAGTGTGTGTGAGTACGTGAACTGGTTTATGTGTGTGTATGTACATGTGTGTGTGTGTGTGTGTGTGTGTGTATGTACATGTGTGTGTGTATGTACATGTGTGTGTGTCTGTGTGTGTGTGTTTGTGAGTACGTGAACTGTTTATGCGTGTGTATGTATATGTGTGTGTGTATCCCTTTATCATTCATTTGCTTCAACCATTAGTCTGCTGCCATGCTCAGGCACCGCCTTGAAGAATTTTAACCGAATAAATAGGTCTTAATTTTTTATATATATAATACATATATATATATATATATATATATATATATATATATATATATATATATATATACGACGGGTTTGTTTCAGTTTCCGCCCGCCAAATCCACTCACAAGGCTTTAGTCGCCCGAGGTAACAGCAGAAGACCTTCACTCAAGATGCCACGCAGTGGGACTGAACCCGGGACAATCTAGTTGGGAAAAGAACTTCTTACCACACAGCCTCGCCTGAACTTCTGTCTCTTACTTGTTTCAATCATTAGGCTGTGCCCATGCTGGGGTACCACCTTGAAGGGTTTAGTCGAGCAAATCGGCCCAGTATCATTTTGAAACCTGGTACTTATTCTATCGATACTTTTTGCTGAACCGCTAATTTACAGGGGCGTTAGTAAACCAGACCAGCTGCCAGGTGGTAGTGGAGGAATGCGCGCGCACACACACATGTATGTATGTATGCATGTGTGTGTGTGTGTGTGTGTGTGTGTATGTGTGAGAGAGAGAGAGAGAGAGAGAAAGAGAGAGAGAGAGGATGTACGGCCTAATGGTCTCGGTGTTGCTCTTCAGCAAAACTTTTCTGACGTTGTTCAACAATCACTTCGACACCTGACGTGTGGTACATCGTGCACCTGTTCAAGCAATGTCGATTTGATGAAGGGAGTGAGCTAATGTACAGCAAATACATATAAACAAATCACCATAAACAAATTACTTCTGTGTGCCGTTCGACAGAAAAAGGTGAACACGCATTCGTCATTTTTGATGGGTGAGTTCACCATCTAATATATAAAATAGAGATGTATGTGTATTCACTTCTCACGTGAAAACGGCTTCATTAATTACTTCCATACTTTTGATGCATGAATGATTTGACCTCGGATACATGTTAGGGTCTTCATTTAATTGTTTTTATTAAAAATAAAAAATTTTGCTTTTTATATTAGATTTACGTCTTTGAAAGTTTTTAAAAAATAAATATTTTCTTCCGGTTTTCTAATGTATACAATGCGCCGTTCAATATTTACATTTTAACCGCTTCTACTTAATTTCAGTCGCATTGTTTTTTTTTTGTTGTTTTTTTTTGTTTTTTTTTTGCTCCTAGGGAAAATACATGAACTTCACAGTTTCTTATCTATTTTTTTCTTGAAAATCTTACTCTTCTCCTTACTGATAGAAACATTTCGTGTGTGTGTGTGTGTGTGTGTTCGTATCATAAATAAAGAAACATTTAATTTTTTTGGAACTGCGTTTTTTGTGTTTCTTCAAAGGATTTCTATTACTAAATCGAACGTAAAAGAAACAACTTAAGTGTCACACAATAATTTCTAGACCCGTATTAATTTCGGTTTTAGTACAGTAAACGGCAAGTTACTGCTGGTTTATAAACACGGGACATATCGCACTCAGACACAAATCTATTTATCTGTCTGTCTGTCTGTCTGTCTGTCTGTCTGTCTGTCTGTCTGTCTCTCTCTCTCGAAGCGGCAAGCTGACAAAAAGGCTGAGCGAAATGCTTAGCGGTATTTCGTCTGTCTTTATGTTCTGAGTTCAAATTCCGCCGAGGTTGACTTAGCCTTTCATCCTTACGAGGTCGATAAATTAAGTACCAGTTGCGTACTGGGTCGATCTAATCGACTGGCTCCCTCTCCCAAAATTTCGGGCCTTGTGCCTAGAATAGAAAAGAATATATCTCTCTATCTATATCTCTCTGTTTATCTCTATCTGTCAATCGCTATCTATCTATCTATATCTCACTCTCTCTCCGCTTTCTTAGACACAATATTACTTTCGGTTTTAGTACCATAAACGGCATGTTACTGCTAGCTTATAAACACGCGGCATATCGCACTGACATACAAATCTATCTATCTATCTATCTATCTATCTATCTATCTATCTATCTATCTATCTATCTATCTATCTATCTATCTATCTATCTTATTTCTCTGTCCAACTGGCTCTCTCTCTCTCTCTTTTCCTCTCTTTCCCTCTTTCTATCTCTCACTCACTCTCTGTTTTCACTTTCACTTTTCAGGTGCCATTGTTTCACTTTAATTTCAATCGCTATTGTTTTCACTGTAAGTTTTCAATCGCTATTCAATCCGTACACTTCGTTAAATTTGCTTACAAATTTCTTATTTACATTTGCAACGTTTGTGTGTGTGTGTGTGTGTGTGTGTGTGTGTGTGTGTGTGTGTGTTTTGTTGTTGACGGAATTACTGATAAAAGCAAGTTTATAAATTACTGACAGAATTAACTTTAAAAATTTCACTTAAATCCGTACGTTGAGTTAATTTCCCTAAAAGTTTCTTAGTTACCTTTGCAGCAGTTTTGTGTTTTTCTGCTGTTGACAGTTTTTTTCAGGATCCTTCGATACTGGCTTTTTGGTTCACTGGGTGACAAATTTCGTTTCAACCCGTACAATTCTTTATTTTCCGTAAAAATTTCTTATTTAGTTTCTGCCCATCGTATTAAGAAACATAATTTCCTTTACCAAGTTATTTTCATTGTTAACTATTTTCTGCAGCCATGTATTTCTGTATACGTATATAACCGTGCCTAGAAGAAAAGTGTCACATTTGTCTACAAGGTCAGTCAAAATAATGTCCCTCTCCAGAGAAAGAGAGACAGCTGTAGAAAGTGAAGTACGCTAAGAAACAAATAGACTGTGCACTACAAAAGCCAGAGTATCTCAAAGTGATGAACAGAGGTATGCACGGCTGACAACGAATAGGATCTCCACTGCAAAACGAAGAGCAGTTGCAACAGCTCAGAGAAGCAACTTCTATGAAGCAGCTTTCAATTATGATCAAGCAGTTCATTATGCAGATGGCACGAGAGTTTCCATTGGTGCAATGACAACTGAGTGCATACATTGTAAAGCAAGAAAGTGGCCTGGAGAGACATCTGCACTGTGCGGCAGTGGTGGAAAGGTTAAACTCCCTGCAATCCCCCAACCTCCAGAGCCA
>NC_068994.1:25911379-25911571 GCF_001194135.2 Octopus bimaculoides
AAAAGCCAGAGTATCTCAAAGTGATGAACAGAGGTATGCACGGCTGACAACGAATAGGATCTCCACTGCAAAACGAAGAGCAGTTGCAACAGCTCAGAGAAGCAACTTCTATGAAGCAGCTTTCAATTATGATCAAGCAGTTCATTATGCAGATGGCACGAGAGTTTCCATTGGTGCAATGACAACTGAGTG
>NC_068994.1:25912592-25913881 GCF_001194135.2 Octopus bimaculoides
GGGTGGAGACACCAACATTTAAACGACATGGATTTCAAAAATTCATCTTTTAAACGGCTTCCTTTCATTGTTTTGCAATGCGTGAAAAAAAGTGGGGGCGGGAGAGGGTTCGGAATCCCGGCAAAAATTGGGAAATTCAAACAGCTATTTCCAGTTTCCAGTAGGAGGAAGGAGGTGGAGCACAATGAGTAATATTTACTGCATTTTTGACTTTGATGTAAATATATTTTTACAAGTGCTCACTACCTTGCCAAAACTATATCAGCGAAGTAAACACCTCTAAATGCAGTAAAACCTATAACATATTCAAAACACTATTTTAGAAAATTATCACTGTTCTCTTTGAGCATACCGGGGCAAAACGGGTTAGACAAGATAAAGTAAATTTTCCTCTCCAGTTCTCCAGAATTACATTTGAAAAAGGACTCATGCACATAAACATCCATCCATCCATCCTTAGACATGAGAAAGATTAGAAAGGCAACAAAATTTAAACTACCTTGGTCAAATGAAAGAGGATTATGGGAAAATAGCACATAATATGAAGTTAGTGTAACTCAACTAAATCTAAAAATTCAACATAAAATATTCTCTATAGCTTCTTCACCAAATATTATCCAGATATTTTATTAGCTACTTCAATTACAATCGAGTAAAATTTGAGGAAAATTTTCTTGAAAATAGTATGTCACCTATGTTGCAAACTCTTAACTTCAGCAACAACTATGTAAACTATACTGACTAGCGGGTTGGCAGAAGATATCGATAGAATAAGCACCAGGTTTAAAAGAGTAAGTTCAGGGATCGATTTCTTCAACTAAAAGGTGGTACTTTAGCATGGCCACACTCAAATGACTGAAACAAGTAACAGAGTAAAAGAGTATTAAATATATATATATATATTATAGCCTCAGGCTGACCAAAGCCTCGTAAGTGGATTTCGTACACGGAAACTGAAAGAAGACTATCTTATATATGTGTGTGCGTGTGTGTGTGAGTTTGTAAGCCCACCATCGCTTGACAACTAATGTTGCTGGGTTTATATTCCCATACCTTAGCGGTTCGGTAAAAGACACTGATATAATAAGTACTAGGCTTACAAAGAATAAATCCTGTGGTCGATTGGTCCAACCGATGCCGGTGCTCCAGCATGGCCGCAGTAATATGACTGAAATAAGTAAAACAATAAAAAAAAACTATGCCTTTTTAATCCCGAGCAAGGCCGGGTCTCTCTCTCTCTCTACATATATATATATATATACATACCTACATATATATATACACACATA
>NC_068994.1:25914311-25917770 GCF_001194135.2 Octopus bimaculoides
CATACAAACGCACACACACACACACACACACACGCACACACACACACATATACACACTCGTACTTTCAGACACACAGATACATAGCTAAGAGCTCAAAGGCGATCGAAAGAAGAGAGAATGCCATACACAATTAATTGGAAGCTACTGAAACAATCTGGACCATACCTCAACGGAAGAAACGGCGCAAATATTGTTTGAAGAATAAGGAAAATGAACCTAAAAAATTCACACTATCGAGGTGTCTTCTTGAATTCATAAAGTATAATTTTTAACCGTTGTTTTTATGACAAAATTTCGTTTTGTAAAAGTGGCCTTCCTCATTTGCGGACTAAAGAACAGACAAAACGTACATGCAGACCCATTTTGGCCACAGGTAGAATCCCTCAAGGGGAGGTAAGTTTTCATTTCTGTTCAGTTTCGTTTCGTTTGTTTTTTCACACCGCCTAACTAAACTGTACACTTACCTCCATTAGCAGAAAGGCTATGTGCTTTTGGCTAGAAGGTCTGGTGAGTCGCCTATATTGCCAAGTGTAATAGTAGACCAAAAATGTACTCGACGATATTAAGTACTATGTGTGTGTGTATATATATATAACCTATAAAAGTTTCTAAGGCCAGTCATATGCCTATTCAAGACATTTACTAATTTGAGCCATGAACATAGGACAACTATGAAAATAGGACAAACTTCAAACACTAGTCAGAAGCTAACTAGTTGTGACATGAGCCACGTCTTTCTATTTCATCAAGACTCCCTTTCCCTCTTAAATTCAGCTGCCCACTTTTGCACAGTTGATAAAGCTGGAGTGTCATCCTCTAATGTAGCAACCATGTCAGCATGAATGCACTTGGGGGGTCTAAACCGTTTTTCTGCAGGTACTTGATAACACGACGATGCCAAATTTTGTCTATTTTGAAGAAAAGTTGCAGCTAGTTACTTCTGAAATCTTTGAATAACCAGAGGTCAATTTACCTGGAATGAAACAGTGCAGTTGTTAATATGAAGAATGCATGCAAGATTTCACTCCTTCATAGCCAATAAACTTTTCAGTCCACTCTCGTAGCTAAACATGTTACTCGATGCAGAAGTTTTATTAATAAAGATGAATGGACAATGGCTGTTCAGTATATGTTACAAATGTTTCAACAGCATTGCGTTTTACTGTTTTACGCAAACGAAGATTGCAAGTAATTTCTTCGGGCATTTTGGAACCATCGGAAGAAAGGAAATCGACTGCCCAGAAATTTGATCTCGAGTAAAACTTAGGAGTATATTTTGATCACATCAATCGTAGGGGTTGGGTTTGAAAAAGGAACCCAATCAAACAGCATCAACGTAGTCACCACTAGCTTTGGTATTCACTGATAAGTCAGCATTGTAGTTAAACCATATATTTCTCTCTCTGTGACAAGAAAAGGAAATGAAATCTGAATTGCTTTTAATATCACATTGTTTCTGAAAACATACTTCTCATGAAAATAAGGAAATATTTCATGTGAAATGGGTTGTTTTGAGTACTGAAATGAGTCGAAAAAAGATATAATACTGCGTATGTGTGTGTATATTTACAGTTTATATATTTTCAATGTTTATGTATATTTTTGCTGTGTATATATATTTTCGAGTCAATGAATTTCAAAGGTAAAATACAGTAACAAAAATGATTTAAAAAAATTTAAATGAGGATAACTTGAGAATAATTATATTCTTCCTACTTGGGTATATTTTTTAGAGAAAAATCCAATGGGTTTAAAGTTATATATATATATAGAGAGAGAGACAGGCGGATATTGTGTCGTATAGCCAGCTGGAAACGATGTTTCCTGGGGCTAAACAACAGTAACAATCGTCCCTTCCAGGACAGCCACATCATGTTGGCAAATAGTCTTTACTTTAATGAACTGTTACTGAATATCTCTCTTTGAGAGGTTTAAAAATAATAATATTTCTATTTATATATACATATATACATATATAAACTGTATACACAAGCGCACGCACACATACACACGCACTTACATACCTATATACATACATGTGTGTGTGTGTGTGTGTGTGTGTGTGTGTGTGTGTGTGCGTGCGTTCGTGCATCCATGCGTGTATCTTTGTCTTTTATCTTTAACTTGCTTCAGTCATTAGACTGCGACCATGCTGGAGCACCGCCTTAAAGAATTTTTAATCCAATGAATCGACTCCAGTACTTACTCTTTTAAAGCCTGATACTTATTCTATCGATCTGTTTTGCCGAACTGCTAATTAACGTGGACGTAAACACATCAACACCAGTTGTCAAAGCAGACACAAACATATATACACAGACATGCAGGAAGTAAATAGACACCTTTAATTTTCAAAATCTTTTATTTAATACGCAAATCGAACAATTGAAATGTAATTGATAGGTAGGACTACATACTTTAGTATTTAGCTGACATTCCCTTTGCAGTTTTTAATTCAGAAACTCTTTTTGGCATTGAACTGATGAGCTTCGTGATTGTCTCTTGTGGAATTTCTGCCCACTTTTCACAAACAGTTCATTAGATTTAGGTTTCTGTCGAGTTTTTCGTATAGATCTATCTAGTGTGCTCCAAAGATTTTCAATTGGGTTCATGTCAGGAGATTGGATCGGACAAGGAAGCTTTTTGATACCATTTCCAGTCAACCATTGTTGATTCCTTTTCGCTGTGTGGCATGGATCCCCATCTTCCATGAATAAAACTAATTTTTCGTTATGTTATCGTGTGAATACATCAGAAGTAGTCCTTGCTCAAGTATTTCCAAGTATTTTTCAGAGTTTATGGTTCGAACACATTCGATCAGCTCAGAACGACCATTGCTGGTGACAGCTCCCTATACCACTACAGAGATACCGCCATGTTTCACAGTTGGCTGGAGTCGTTTCAAATTAAATTCTTGATTGGGAAGCCTCCAGACCCAACCATATCCACTGTCTGAAAATAAAGCAAATCTGGATTCATCTGAGAAAATCACTGGATTTTTCTGACATCTTCTTAGCCCATTTCTTTCTTTTCATGATATTAATTGGTTGAAGGAGAGGTTTTCTTCTAGCTACTCGTCCATAATACCCAAGCTTATGCAGATATGTAACACACGTTCTTGGACAACCTTCTAGCTGTTTTGCAATGTCAGAAGCCTTCGAACGGGGTTCGTTTTCTACAATTCTCTTGAAACTGCGAACGGTGGAGAAATATATGCTAACATGTATATTATATACAAAAACCAGCTTACATAAATTATTATCGTTTTAAATACGATTTGAACGAAGTTTAAGGTTAAAATAATAATAAAGATAATATTAGTACATATTTAACATATTAGCATATATTATAATAGATGTAGGGATGATTATGGAACGTTTATTATTTTGATATTTTTAATAATTTTTCTATCTTTATAAAATAAGTATTTTATATAAATTCATTTAGTACTTATTGTT
>NC_068994.1:25917780-25918099 GCF_001194135.2 Octopus bimaculoides
ATAAATTGATTTTAATTGAGTTTTTACCTGTAATTTTGGATTTTGTCCCTAATATTATATATATATATATATATATATATTATATGCACAGACATGCATATATATATACATATTGTTGTGTCTGGGGAGAGTCGTATTGTCTTAATGCTTTGTTAACTATCACACTCACCAGTTCAATTTCCACTTATTTATATTTTTCTCTTTTGATAAAATTTTCGTTGCTTTTGCAACCTTGTCAATGGATGTTGAATCAACATCCATTGGCAAGGTTGCAAAAGCAACGAACACACACACACACACACACACACACACACACACA
>NC_068994.1:25918832-25921055 GCF_001194135.2 Octopus bimaculoides
TTATATTGGAGTAGACTGGTTTATGGGGTTATCCTGAGTTTCTGGATCATAAGGGGCTTAGCCTCACGGCGTATCTTCAGACCCCAAACACTGCTGACCTGAGACCCCCTTGAAATATTGAGGGGGGAAAAGCCTCGTTTTTAGGGGTAAAACCCTAGGTGATTATTTCCCTTTGCCATTGTCCATTGACCTTCAGCCGCACTGCCATCTTGCGGTCACCAAAGCACCACGAAGGTAAACGATTGTCTCCCTTCGGCCTTGGCTATTAGTTTCCGGGTGTGGTGCCGCCATGCGGATTCCAAAAAGCCAGCAGGCATTTTCTAAAATGCAGGCATGGTCCGAAAATCTCCATCCTGGAGTTTAAGATGTCCCCTGATGCGAGTGAGTCTTTAAGTATCCTCGTGCGTTCGGCAATGTATAACTTGCACCGTTTCGTCCCGTTGATGTAGGAGCCTAGGTTCTCGAGTATTTTCCATGCGATCGAGTATGGAATCTCTTCGTCTCATAATTGCCAGATATGACTGGCCAGCAATGTCACATATCTCCCTTCCGGGACTCTGGAGGAGGACAGATGATTGGAAAGGCGCTGTTTGAGAGATCCTCCAGTGCACCCCAAGTATTTCTTTGGGCGCGTAATGTCGTTGCGCCTGTTGCTGTTGTAGGTGCTGCCCCTGTTGGTGCTGTTGTTGTTGCTGTTGCTGTTGCTGCTACCATCGCCGCCGATGCCGCCGGTGGTGTTGTCGCTGCTGGAGTTGGAGCTTCTGCTGTTGGTGCTGGTGTTGGTATTGGTGCTGGTGTAGGCGTCGCTGAGGGTGGTGTTGGTGACGGTCATATTCTCGTCCCTGCGTGTGTTGCCTGTGGTGCAGTCGTCGTTGTTGCTGCTGGTAATGACGTTGCTGTTGTTGTCGCTGCAAATTTACTCTTAAAAATGAGGCTTCCCCCCACCGCATATTTTAAAGAGGTCTCAGGTCAGCAGTGTTCGGAGTCTGAAGATACGCCGTAAGGGTAAACCCCCTATGAGCGAGAAACCCAGAGTAGTCCCATAAACTAGCCACCTCCAATATAATATTAACTGCTCCACATCTTAGAGTGTGCTTCTCCTCCAGAGTTATGTATTTCTACAAACAATCCTACACACACACACACACACACACACACACACACACATATACTGATGAGAGTAGGAGATAACCCCCTACCTTTTACTCTCATAGCCGACAGGTGGCGTAGCTAAAGGAGGACGATACAACTGGTAGCGAATTTTTTTTCCCCACGAGAGTTCTGGACCCCAGTAATGAACTCATTTGGCATTCAAAATGGCAACCTTCGATTGCCATACGAATCTTGTATCGTGCTCTCATTCAGATGCCAATATCATCGATACTGAGCACATACGCTGGTTAGCGGTAAGTTTGAATTACCGAAAATCTCCAGCCAGTACGAAGACAATTGGTATGCAATTAACTGCAGCATCCAAGAGAAAGATGGTTGGTGGTGACAGAAATCGCATTGGTGCTGGCAGACCGTTGAAGGATTGTTTAAAAAGTGTGAAAGGAAAGGTGCCGTTCAGCTTCCAGATTATGTCTAGATGCAAAACCCAACATAACACTCGTGAATATGTTAAAAACAATCAATCTCTTGGTAAAACACACTCTACCAAGTAAACTCAAGACGAAGAACAGTGTTGTAAGTCGACTGAGCGCCAGGTTATGCCTATTTTAGAAAGAGGTAAGTAATTAGACAGATTTGCATCTATACCTATTATCAGATTTTGTTAGGGCCCCATATGGTAAAGATGTAGATGGGAAAAATGTGGGTAGAGGGTGATGTACTAGCAACCCTCTCCCCTTACTGTTTTACAAAGTGAACAACAACACAAACAACTACACAGAAGCAGCCATGGTTGAAACAAGAACAAGAACAAGCATTATTAAAAGAGAAAAGAAGCATGGCCATTCCTTACTCAAGTGACCTTATCTTATTGCCCATCACTTATGCGCTCATAAATTAGTTTGATAGTTGAGCGCTGGTTGGCTGCATGCAAATGAGTTCATAACTGGGGTCCGGAACTCTCGAGGGGAAAAAATTTCGCCAGCCGGTAGCCGATAACCAGTAGCAAAGGAAGATAATCCGCATTGTTTATATCTGTATGATTTCCCCCTCCATATTTTAAAGAGGCCATAGGCCAACAGGTCTTAGGGTCTGAAGATACGCCATAAAGGT
>NC_068994.1:25921241-25924106 GCF_001194135.2 Octopus bimaculoides
TATATATATATATATGTGTATGTATATGTATACATACATGCATACATACATACATACATACATACATACATACATACATACATACATACATACATACATATTATGCACTGAAATTGTTTTGAATTTTTTGCGAGACTATTTAAGACGTAACGGATTTTCATTTTAGGTATGGCAAAAGCTGCTGACGAGAATTAAGGCACTAACCCGGATTTGAAATCATGATCCAGGTATATCGGTTACCACATTCTACAGCTTTTTAGTTGAGATACTATGTTAAATTTTGTTCGTTTGCCCGATTTCTGTTGGTCCGTTGCGTATTTTCAGTGAGATTAGTGGATAAGATGAGGTTTTTGACTCTCCTTTCTAGCAAGTTGGTGTTTCGTGTAGCCTCCATTATAGTGCGCGCGCGCGTGCATATATATATATATATATATATATATATATATATATATATATATACTAGTGTATATGTTTGTGCGCACGTTACACACACACACTTACAAACGTACATACAGAGACACACATGCATATATCGGAGTGTGAAAAAGACATACATACAGATAGTTACACATATAGATAGTAAAATTGACACAAAAGGTATATTAATATACATATTTTTAAGGGTAATTATATAGCAAAATAAACATTTTGTGAAGGATCACTCAGTATATTAAGTTGATATTAAAATTTATTTTTTGCAAGGGAACGAATGATAGTGACTTCCAAGTTACATTTTTGATTGTGAATTCTCTAGATTTAGATAACTGGTCTAATGCTTAGATTCTATTTGTTAGCGGAATATAACGTGTGCAGTGTAGGCTTGTTTTATAATGAAATATTTTTTTATGTAAAAGAAAATTGGGTTAACTGGTATTGGAGTAAATGAAAGAAACAACAAAACATTTAGAAGAAAATATGAAGGAGAGGAATAAATCATTGTAAATAGGAGCTAAAATACCTTGAATGGATAAGACTATAAAAAGAAGTTAAGATGATGACAATGATAATGGAAAAAGGAAGAGGAGGAGGAGAATATGATGATAATGATGGTGATGATTTATGTGGGGTGGATAAAGTTTAGGTGGAGAACAGGATAGTTAGGAAGTCGTGTAACTGAAAAAAGCCAGTCATATATATGAATGTGTGTGTGTGTGTGTGTGTGTGTGTGCGAGAGAGAAAGAGAGAGAGAATTAGAATGAGTGTGTTTGTATGTAGCGGTGGGAGGTGCCATTATGAAGGGGTGTCGATGAAAACCCTCCACTGACACATACAATGTAACTACAGCTAAGCTGAGCTTGTTGTAGCCTAGGGATTGGTTAATTAATTCAATGCCTATTATAATGAAAACGCCACTGCTGGGTATAGAGCATACCGGCAGTAGCTGTGTGCAGTGGGGAGAGATGGGGTGTGTGGCAGAATATGGAAATAGAAATTGTGAGTGAAAATAAAGTATTTTTCACGAACGTACCCCCTCCCTACACACATAATGGGTAGCATATTTATGTTCATATATTCTGTCATACTTGCACTTTGAATAAAAATGTAAGAACTAATCAATGTTCTGTTCAATATTCATTCTTAGTTTAGTCATTAATATATATAAATATATAACACACATTTACACATACCAATATTAAGACATTGTACAGCGGTAATATACATAAATGCGCAAGTTTAACTCACAGAATGCATTTTTATTAAGTCCGCATTGCTAGCCTCACTGAAAAGTCAACATTTTGGTTAAACCACATATTTTTTGTCTCTGTGATGCTTAAAGGAGATCAGTGTAATTAGTTTCAATATTACATTATCACGTCATCAAATGAGCAACTAGTTTTCTTGATCACACGGGGAATAGTCACTTATACTTACAGTATACACAAATTCAAATAAAGCTAGATTAGGCTGCCTAATTTACTCACACACACACACACACACACACACACACACACACACACACACACACACACACACACACACATACATATTATCGAGTTAGAACACAGAGAGATCTAATGGATACAAATTAATTTATTAATTAATTAACATATTCATCTACAGTTGTTTCATTTCACAAACAAAATTAAAATTACAAAAGGTATATAAATATATAATTTTGCATTTTAAATACCTTGTATGGAAAATCATCAGGGCGTACAAAGGACAATACAAGGATTACATTATGATCCATTTGGAATACTCAGAATATATAGTCATCTATATTGTTCGCCCTGATGATTTCCCATACAAGGTGTTTAAAATGCAAAATTATACATTTATATATCTCCTGTAATTTTAATTTTGCTTGTGAAATGAAACAATTGTAGATGAATATGTTAATTAAGTAATAAATTAATTTGTATCCATTAGATCTCTCTGTGTTCTAACTCAATAATAATATTTGATATTTTACTATACTTTATATAATATATTCATTGAAGAAATATCTCTTCAAAGTATACTATATATATAAATATATGTATACATATATATTTATATAATAATATTAGGGATAAAATCCAAAATTACAGGTAAAAACTCAATTAAAATCAATTTATTAAAAATTAAAATTAAATTAAGTTTCACAGTATAAAATATATAGTTTTAGGGAAAAGAACCAAGGTTTATGAACTCATCGATGAAAATCCACTGTCACATAGAAAAAATTTATAATTAAAAGTACAATAAATAAGTATAATATGATACAAAGTAAATATCATAAGATCAAGATAATAAAATGACTACACGTATTTCATAACCAATTTTCAAATAGAAAGAAATTTAAATCGATTAAAATCGATTAAAACTATCGAAAATCAATTCTATTCAAAAATATAGCTAATCTTCAGGTCAAAATACAACAAT
>NC_068994.1:25926691-25928778 GCF_001194135.2 Octopus bimaculoides
ACCCCCACCCCCAATAGGGGCTTTCATTCCTACATTTTAGAGCTCCATGAGCTCCATTTTGCAGGAGCAAAATCTTTTTTACAGGTTCCAGAAGACTGAAATTTTGGAATATGCGCATAAAGATCAATAGTATGGGATACATGTCTCATGATTAGAATTTTTTTAGGGTGTGTAAAGAGGGAAAGAACCTTCATGTGCAATTTTGATGAAATTCGAATCATATGTATTCCAGTTCCTTACAGAAAATATAACAGAAAAGTCTCATTTTTCAATTGCATGTAACACGGGCAACGCCGGGTATCTCTGCTAGTTAGAAATAAAAATATGAATGAAAAAATTATTATGAATGAAAGATTAAGCTTAATATAGCTTAAGTCATAGTAAAAAAAACCATTAACGATACTATAAACAAAGAAAAAGGCTAGTTATTTACATCATAATATAGAATTAAATATTAAACAATATTAATCGAAAATATTTCAAATCTAATCAAATCGAAGTCATATTTAGGTTTAAATGATACTCTCACTTCTAAATAATTTAGTGTTAAAAAAGGTATCGATCAAAAATAATCTTTAAAAATCAATTGAATAATATAAAAATACAAGAATATATATTATTTTCAAACGATGGTATAAAGTTATTTAACAAATTAAATGTTATACTTATCCAAATGCCGTCGTATAGTATACACACACGCACATACATACATACACACATACGCATACATACATACACACACAAATACATACACATACATACATACATACATACATACATACATACATACATACATACATACAGGCGCAAGCGTGGCTGTGTGATAAGAAGCTTCCTTCCCAACCGCATGGTTATAGGTTCAGTCCCACTGCGTAACACCTCAGGCAAGTGTTTTCTACTATGGTAGACGGAAACTGAAAGAAGCCCGCCGTCGCTGAATTCTACACGTTTTCTTCAGTCACTCTCTATTTATTTCCTCTTATCCCTTTCTGTTGAAGAGCGTAGGCTCGAAACGTAAAAGACTTTTTCATTTCTCCCGAGCGTCAAGCTAATACACATGCTTGTTGTTCATAGACTTGTCTTCGTCTTTGGTTTTCTACAATTTTGAACTATATGTGTGTGTATGTGTGTGTGTGCGCGCGCGCTTGTGTGTGTGTGTGTGTGCGTGTGTGTGTGTGAAGATATAAATGTTGGTGTGTGGTTGCGTCTCCGTAACTTAGCGGTTCGGCAAATATACTAAAAAAATAAGAACTAGGTTTAAAAATAAGTCCTGGGATCGAATTGTTTGACAAAAACACTTCAAGGCGTTGCTCCAGCATGTCCACAGTCAAATGACTGAAACAAGTAAAAGAATAAAGATAGAGATATAAATACATACATACATACATACATACATACATGCATGCACACATGCGTATATATATTCAGACTCATACAGACTGGCATATACATTTCTTTTATTAGCCACACAGGGCTCAACAAAGATGGGACAAATACAATGTAGAGCTTTTCTTTTTTTTTTTGGTGGGGGGGAAGTAGGGGTGTGTCGATCAAAAGGGATCGAGGAAAGAAAAAAAAAAGCAATCAATAAGGATCGTGTATCACAGTAATGTTCTCGTGTAAAAAGAGGGGAGGACAGTTTAGGTTTAGCCGTGGAAAGAAAAGCCTACGGAAAAGACCACGGTAACCTTGGTCAATATTGTCATTGAAGAAACTATAACAGTAAGTGACTCTCTTTTGCCTTTGTTTCTTTTTGTGGTTCATAGGGTTATGCTCAAGGTGGCTCCGTCATTCACACGTGCCATCCTTGTTACATTCACCCATCTTTTTTTGAAGCATTCACTAGACAAAACTTCCCGCTCTACTCTCACCTTCCTCTTCAGGTGATACTTGAAGAAGTTGATGAGAGATTGCCCAGAGAGGAAAGTCTTTGTCTCTAGACCTTTCAGACGCGTCCACCATACACATTCTTTCGCCATAGCCACAAGGACGATGAAAATAGCTATTCCTTCCCGTTTAAAGGAAGGAGGCGCGACAATATTCACGATAGACTCGGCTGATAGACCGACTCGTCCAACACGCGATAG
>NC_068994.1:25930388-25933737 GCF_001194135.2 Octopus bimaculoides
AAAGTTATCTATGACGTCCCCCTTGTTTGGATCTTTCTTCAGCAGCGTTACGGCTCCTCGGCTCACAAAACCGGGAATGCTCTCGTTCTGCTGCCAGTTGCAGTACACCGCCACCAAGACGTCTCCAAACAAGTCTGGCATACAATTGTAAAGCTCGTAGGGAAGACCATCCAAGCCCGGAGATTTGTCCCTCGAGCATCCCGCCATCGCGTCCCTCACTTCCGCCACCGTGATGGCACCTTCGTAGCACTCCGCCTCTCTTGTCGAGAGTCGTGGCAGGCTGTGCAGGTAGGCACTGAAGTCCATCCTGCGTTCTCTCTCGCCACTCGTCCCAAACAGTCGAGTAAAGTGCCGCTAGATAGATAGATAGATAGATAGATAGATAGATAGATAGATAGATAGATAGATAGATAGATAGATGGTCTTGGGTTACAAGTGTATAGGAACATGATCAGGCCAGAACTAAAAGTGCAAAGTCTAAATCTTTTTCTAAAAGTCTAAATATTTTTCGACATATATTTTCATTCGCTCTGACATGTCTCCCGTAGAAATAATATTTCTTTTTCTCCGACGCGTTGCTGATGATAAAACGTGTATGTATGCATGTACATAGGTGTACATACATACGTACGTACATATGTATGTATGTATGTATGTATGTATGTATGTATGTATGTACGTATGTATGTATGTATGTATGTATGTATGTATGTATGTATGTATGAGTGTGTGTGAGTGTGTGTGCGCGCGTGCACACACACATACGCGCGCGCACAAAAGTAAGGTGATTCGAAACATCCACAGATGAATTAAATACGGTGATTAGGAAAAACACGTTAGTGGTTAGCTTGTAAGGGAAACAACTCTGAAAGTTTTGAAATCGATATTGTGTTCGGACATATCGTTTTCGCCATTACAGTTTCGCTGGTACTGTAATAATTAGTGTACTATAGAGAAATTTCGTAAAAAGGTCACTGGGTGGGTCTAGAAAATGAGATTCACAAGTAATTTAATTATAAAGACTTGTTGACCACATATCTATGTAATTATAATTAATCACAACTCCTTATTATTATTACTCCTAAGCACCGTATTTAGAACCTTGTTTTATTTCTGATATTGAATACACTAGAGATAATCACATCCAATTTTTAATGAGATTAAAAATGATATATACTGAGAAAATAAACGCATACTAAAGTTTAGAATAGTCTATCAGCATCTACACCAAATTATTGTGATATTTTGTGGAACATACCTGTTTCTATCATAAAAGGTAATTTGTGAATTTCTTTACAGAAATGATTGTGTCATTTTGGCTGTACTAATTACAAATAGAATGGTAGAAACATTTCTCAACTGGCATATTAATTCCATAATTAGCAATATTTACCGACTATTATTGTAAACCAGTTTAATCCCCTGTAGGATATTTTCATATGTGGTCGACCTCAGGTTGTTATCTGCAGATCATAAACAACTAGAAACACTGCTGCATTAAGTACACCTTATCTTCCTATAGTCTGTACAGCAATAATGTTACATAGAATAATTAAACATCACTTTAAAACAATCTGTTTGCAAAAGAGCATGGGGCACAGCGAAGGTAAAGAAAGGTAAAGATCAGCACATCCATGATCACAGGAGTGGAGCATTGATTGGGCATAGAATAATTGCCAAATCTATATCGACAGTGTCACTCATCCATAACCTTAACGATGAGCAAGTGTTTCTCACTCGTAAACGTTAACGATGAGCGAGTTTACACCAGTAACACGAAAGTACATTAAGTCATGAATAAATGGCAAACAATTATAAAGAGAAAGACAAAATAAAGAATTATAAAGACCACATCTATTTCCATTAAAAGAAAACTATATCAATGAGATTCTTTCTTTCTTTCTTTCTTTCTTCCTTTCTTTCTTCCTTTCTTTCTTTCTTTCTTTCTTTCTTTCTTTCTTTCTTTCTTTCTTTCTTTCTTTCTTTCTCTCTCTCTCTCTCTCTCTCTCTCTCTCTCTCTCTCTCTCTCTCTCTCTCTCTCTCTTTCTCTCTCCCTCTCTATCTTCACTTTTTTTCTGCCAGCTGTTAACCAGTATGTTAAACCAGTTTGCGATCGGATATCTTTCAAATGTATTGGACCTCAAATTATAAGCTGCAGATGATAAGCAACTAGCAACACTACTGCAACGAGTTCATAGTTTTATTAAAAGGATTGGTATGGAATTTGAATCAGAAACGTGTGCCACAACAGAACTAAAAATGAGAAAAATAAGAACTTAATATTTTAGATTAAGAAACAAAGATAGGAAAATTACAACAATCAAATATTTATAGGCATTTAAAACTCAGTTAATTCTAAAACAATAGGTAATAGGCTATCACTTGTTAAGCAAGGTTAGGTGGAAAGACAAGAAAAAGCCTTCTTTAAGAGTTGTACACCGTACGAAATTTGACATAAACGATGACATTTATCATGAATAGAAGAAAAGACTGGAATGCAACTATCTTTTATCCCTTACTTCTTATTTGTTTCAGTCATTAGACTGTGCCCATGCTGGGGCACCGCCTTGAAGAATTTTTATTAGAATGAGTCGATCCCGCTACTTATTTTTTTAAAGCCTAGTACTTATTCTGTCGGATTCTTATGCCGAACTGCTATGTTAAAAGGACGTAAACACACCAACACCAGTTGTCAAGCGTGATGAGGACAAACACGGGTTGTCAAGTTGATGGGGACATACACACACATACACACACACATACACACGCACACGCACGAACACACACACACACACACACACACACACACGCACACACTCACACATCTATAAATGACAGGCTTCTTCCATTTTCCGTCTACCAAATCCACTTACAAAGCTTTGGTCAGCCCAAGACTATAGCATTTAAATAAATTAAATTGTACATTTAAACTAATTAAATAGTATTTTACAGAATAATAGAATTAAAATTTCTTTGATTAAAACCCTTTCTAACATGGAAACATCCAAAGAGCATTTAAGGCACATAATGCTTTGAGTACAAAAAAGGAAACTCTGCAGCCGAGGCGACTCGAAACATACACTCAGTTTATGGGGAAGAATGCTTGAATGAAAGAACTTGCAGAAGATGGTTTGCAAAATTCAGAAGTGGAGATTTCAGCCTTGAAGATGAAGATCGAACAAAACGTCCAGTTGAGTTTGATGATAAACTTCTTGAGGCATAAATTGAAGAAAATCCTGTATTATCAGTTGAAGAATTAGCAATAAAGCTTAGTTCAAACCGTACAACTGTTCATCGTCATCTTCAACAACTTGGAAAGGTTCATAAACTTGGAAAATGGGTGCCTCAT
>NC_068994.1:25933766-25935035 GCF_001194135.2 Octopus bimaculoides
AATTGTCCGAAAGCAACCGCAAATCCCGAGTTGACATCTGCTCTTCTCTCCATTCTCGAGAACTCATTTCACCCTTTTTGAATAGACTTGTGACTGGTGACGAAAAATGGATCTTCTATCGAAATGTTAAACGTCGTTAACATTGGCTTGGTAAAAGGGAAAAAGCTCAACACAACCGAGAAGGGAACTTCATGGGAAAAAGATTCTTCTCTCTATCTGGTGGGATTGCAAAGGAGTAATTCACTTTGAATTGTTACCACCTAATGCAACAATCAATGCTCAAATCTACTGTCAGCAATTAGAGCGTTTGAACCAAGCTTTGAAGAAAAAAAGACCCGCTTTAGTGAATCGAAAAGGAGTGATATTTCATCAGGACAATGCACGACCTCACACTGCAAAAATCACATCACAGAAAATCGAAGAGCTTGGTTGGGAAAAAATTACTCATTCACCTTATTCTCCCCACCTTGCTCCTTCAGACTACCATTTGTTTCGTAGTTTACAGAATCATTTGCGGGACATAACTTTCGCAAACCAGGAGGAGGTTGAAACTGATATTTCAGAGTTGTTCACTTTGAAACCAAAAGAGTTTTATATTGATGGAATTAAGAAGTTTGTAAATAGATGGAAGAAAGTCATAAATAACCAGGGAAAGTATATTGATAATTAAATTTCAATTAAATATAACATTTGATCACTTGTTTCCTTTATTCAAAATTCGGACAGAACTTATGGGATAACCTGATATAATGTATACTACATACCAGAGCACGCACACACGCGCCGCGCGCGCAGAGAGTCATACATTTTGTGTTATTTTAGTTTATGCCGTGTGAACACACTCATCTTGAGTGGGCGGGGTTTTGACTACTAATCGTGAAGAAACCAGCAATTACAATAATTCAAATATAACGTCTGCTTGTAGACAACGAAAAATACCTCCATTTCTATTTACCTTTTCCCACTTTTACTTCCTAACTTTGTATCATCCACAAAGCGCTCTCTATCTCTTTCTCATTCTCTCTGTAGCTAGCTAGACACACAGGTCTATCTATCTATCTATCTATCTATCTATCTATCTGTCTATCTATCTATCTATCTATCTATCTATCTATCTATCTATCTATCTAGCTAGCTAGCTAGCTAGCTAGTTGTCTGCTTGTCTTTCTAACTAGTTATGCATGTATGTATGTATGTATCTGTCTGTCTGTCTAGTTACCTATGTATGTATGTATGTATGTATGTATGTATGTATGTATGTATGTATGT
>NC_068994.1:25935226-25940783 GCF_001194135.2 Octopus bimaculoides
ATCTATCTATCTATCTATCTATCTATCTATCTATCTATCTATCTATCTATCTATCTATCTATCTATCTACCTACCTACCTACCCATCCATTCATTCCATCCATCCGTTCGTCAGTCCGTCTCTCTGTGTGTCTGCCTGTCAGTATGTATGCATGTCTGTCTGTGTTTCTCTGCCCCCTCTATCTATCTATCTATCTATCTATCTATCTATCTATCTATCTATCTATCTATCTATCTATCTATCTATCTATCTGTGTTTTTCGTTCTATCTATCTTACAATGTATCTTTCTATCTCTCTTTGTTTGTGTGTGTCATTTTGTTTGTATATCCGTGTACGGATATATGAACGAGGTTTTAAATTTCGACTTTTGTCCTCTGTGTAGAAAGAACCAATTTCTAGTCTAAACACATGATTTTTTTTTTATTGGAATAAATTCCAATATCAACTAGGTAATTTTAAATTCTGTAGTTATGACTTTATGTATGTATATATGCATACATATATACACATGTTTATACATGCATGCACATGAGTTTGCATGCACATATGTATGTATGTAAGCGCAGGCATAAATATTTTTGTAACTGTAATCGTCTGCTTAGGCGTGTTCTTTCTGGTTTAGTGAATCCCAGCTTCTCAAGATTGATATCGAGGCTTTTAGCCGCGTAGCTAACTGTTCGAATAATTATTGGTTTGCTACAAATCTAAAATGATAGTCTAGATAGAACAACTGCAGATTTGTCATCAGTTCAACATAGATATTTTATTTTTATCTAATCTTTAGCATCATATCCACATCTGTTAGGCAATTGATTTCAATAACAGGATATAGTTTCTTTTCTCCGTCCCAGATCATTATGCCTGCTTTGTTAAATGTGTGTATGTATGTATGTATGTATGTATGTATGTATATATGTATGTATGTATGTATGTATGGGTGTATGTATGCATGCATGCATGTATGTATGTATGGATGGATGCATGCATGCATGGATGCATGCATGCATGCATGCATGTATTGTCCCATCAACTATCAATATGGGACTAGTAGAATTTTTCTTCTTTTTGACCTCCTGAAACCATAAAGTTATTATAAAATGTATGAGGTTCTATTTGCGAATCACATTCCTCTGCTTGTATAGCCAAAAGGTCAATGTCCAAGGATTTTCAAGTTTGAAACTTTTCTTAATTGTAGAACATTGATTTCCACAGCTCTGAACTACCCCTTGAAACATGAATTTCCATTTTGAGCCATTTTCAGGGGATGAAAATTTATATTTAGAAGAGATTTAAATGCTGTATTTCTACATTTCTTTACTCAAAGACAAGTGTAGTTTCAGAATATATATAGGTTTATATAGTTTCAAATTAGTGATAAAAAGATTGTAGTATATTGCCACTTAAGTGTGGCTGACATGTATAAACATGTGTATATATGTATGCCTATATACATACATAAAAGATTATTCTGGTTCAAAATTGAGTAAGTGAATTCATGTGTTCTATTAAGATGTCAGACCTTACAGTAAGATTAGAAAAGATGGGATGCTCAGAAACTAGTCTGCAGATGCCATACCAGCAAGGGGAAACTGCTGACCTCCCCTGTTCGAAGGTTATAAAGGACACAGGTTTCGTGTGTCACATAGCTAGCTAGAGGCGATGGCTTCTTGGCGCTAATTCACGGCAGCTTTCGTCCTAATTTTGGGACTGCCATGTTGGCTTGGCGATAACTATTAATTTCCAGTACCGCTGCCGTAGTCTCCTTTAGAGAGACTTAGAAATATTAATAACTCTAAGTAATAGTTGCCTAAACTTTTTTAAAATTATTTTTTATATCATAGTGGATAAATTCGAATCGATTTTACTCTTTTAAAGGGAATTTAGATCAGATCCATATCTGCATGTTGTATGAATTCAAAAGGTGGTTTTCAGCAATAGAAGAGGCAAGAAGTATTTGTTCTGTCTACGGTGATTTTGCCAATTTTGCTCGGAAAATTTTTCTCTTGCAGAACTCCCTCGATTTGGACGAACGAGTTTTGAGCTGAAAACCATAGTTAAGGAAAATTCAAAGCAAACTGCGCGAGAATTAGAAAATAAATTCCATTCAAGTCAAACTTCGATAATAAAACACTATTAGAAACTAGAAAACGTGTGTAAACTTGGTCATCATCTAACTACTTCTTAGATTAAATAATGAGAAAAGATTTGCTGCCGAACCTTTCCTGGGCCGAATCATCACAAGTGGGGAAAATGGGTTCTCTCTCAGCATATCCAACGAAAGCGACAATGGTTAGCACTCAATGAAAGGGAGAATCCACTCCCAAACCAGGACTACCCCCGAAAAAAATTATATTTTCTTTTTGGTGAGATATGCAAGGTATCATCTATCATGAAGCGTTAAACCAAAACAAAACAGTAATACGGAGAAGTATCGTTGTCAATTGGAAGGATTGCACAAAATTTACAAAAACAGTGGCCATCACTGGTCAATCCTAAAAGGATATTGCACTTACACGATAACGCAAAACCACATATTACCCAAGTCACTCAGAAAAAGATTATGGTACTAAAGATAGAAGTTTTGCTCAGCCTCCTTCTCCTTCTGACCTTGCTCCATTTGACTATCATCTTTTCCAATCATTGATACCTTATTTAAAGTGGAAAAAGTTTAATAATTGTGAAGAAGTTAAAATTGATATATAGTGTTTCTCTGCTTCTGAACTCGGATAATTTTACGCACGCGGGATCAATAAGTTACCAAGTAGGTAGTATTAAATTATCAATTTGTCCTAGGTATGGCTTTAAAATGCATCAGGTAGAGGGGCCTGGTTCGGTAGTTCTAGGCTTTTGAGGAGAGCAGAACCATCTCACAGCCATTATTGCACCCGCCAGGGTCCCTGCTATGGGCTAATTAGCATATTATGAAAAAAACAAAAAACTTCAAGCTCAAACATTCACTGCTTTAGGAAAGGAAAAGGCAAGGGAGTCGACCTCGACAGCAAATCAAAGTGTGGAGTCCCTCAGGCTGTCGGATGTCCTCTTTGAGATCCTTCCGGAAGCTCTAGGATAAGTAGAGCTCTTCAACCCTGAGAGGGCTGGAGAAGGTCACTCCAATGTAACACCTACAACTTGCTGGTCGCCGCAGTTGTTTTGGTCCGCTCAACCACTGTAGTCAGATCTCCAAGTCTAAAGAGAGAGATAAGATTATGCGGACTAATTGTCACTTTAAAAGTACAAAGCGCAGACAGGAAGAAAAGTCCAGCAGTGTCAAA
This sequence comes from Octopus bimaculoides, assembly GCF_001194135.2. NCBI lineage: Eukaryota > Metazoa > Mollusca > Cephalopoda > Octopoda > Octopodidae > Octopus > Octopus bimaculoides. Next base: position 25,938,500 of record NC_068994.1, read on the forward strand.
GATCGGTTTACATAAAAACTTGAAGGCGTGCCACTCTTCTTCATTATCTTTGTTCTATGAGAAACTGCTATCATGTTATCAATAATGAGGGGAAATATCGTGATTAAATATATTAAGACCAGAAGAGTATTTGCTTCTTCCTCCATCTTGGAATATGTATGCTTGTATGTATGTATGTATGTATGTATGTATGTATGTATGTATGTATGTATGTATGCATGCATGCATGTATGTGTGTATGCATGTATGTATATATGGATATATGTGTGCATGTATGTATGTCTATATATATAGACATACATATATATATATATATGTGTGTATGTATGTATGTGTGTATTTCTAAATATATTGATGAAGGAAGGAAGGAAGGAAGGTTGGATGAAAGGGAGGAAGGAAGGAAGTGTACATTGACGGGATTTAAATTCGGAACGTAAATATTAGTTAAAGTACATTTGGAATATAAAATGATTTGTTCTACAGACATTGCTGTGACAGAATACATCTGACTCTGAGGCCCATTTGTGTAGCTCGGAGTTGCGTTACATTATTTATAGGAGAATCAAATTGTTCAAGAACAAATAGAGATTGTAAGTTTCGTCCATACTCTCCAAGGCTTTTACAATTATGGAAGCAAGTGGTTAAAAAGCGTAGTAGTTATGCCGTGCAAGATCCAAACTCTAGCTTGAAAAAGCGTATAAGTTTCTTTTTCCAACAGATTTTGGCGTATATATATATAGGAGATAATCCTATGAAGGCATCCCTTACCTACTGTTTTTACGATTTTGTTTAGTTACAGTTGTCAAGAAGTAAATTTTACTGTAACAGTGCAGTCCCCGAAGAAAGTCGTCTAAAGTTTTAGCAAATTGATGACATCAAATAACAAGTTGATGCCCGGCAAGCATCTCATTTTTCGTTTTTACGCCGTAAGTCTGTAGCATGCATAAGGCATTCATATGCGGTCACCGACACGTATTTCATTAAGTATCACTGTTTGTTTGGTTCTCTTCCACGGCACGGGACAATGAAATTCTGAAATTAAATTTTCCAAGGCATCACAAATATTACCCTATCTTTAACAAATGCTTTATAAAATTATCTTACTCTACCACGCCTAATTTGAGATCTATTATTGCATCCATAAATAGAAGTAAACTCCAACTTCAAAAGTCTAAAAACTTAAATCATCGTAAGGTACCCCGTATAAGTCTGAATAATACAAATAAACCAAAAAAGCAATTCTATTTAAATCTAAACGTAATCAATCTCAACTAAACGTAGGCCAACCAGATTCAACCTTAATAAATCCGAGTAAAACTATAGATAGGAGTGCAAAAACATGTAATTGTAGGGTCTCCAAATCATGCCCGCTCACTGGATTCTGTTTACGTAAACATGTAATTTATAAATGCAGCGTGGCAAGTGACACACATCAAGCAAGGGTATATATAGGAAGTACCATACATTTTAAGAGACGGTATAGAACCCACTTAAGTTCTTTCAATAAGCTAAAATACAAAAACTCAACGACACTAGCTAGGTATATACATATCTAAAATTACAAAATATTAATTACACATTGTCTTAGTCTATTATAAGTGAGTCCCGCCTCCATCTACAATACAGTTATGGGTAGATGTAGAATGTGCCTAAAAGAATCCTACACTATCCTTCGCCTATATAATCCTACTATACTAAATAAGTTTTCCGATGCTATTTATTCGTGTAATCACAAATATTACTTTTCTTTCATGAGATTTTATAAGCCCGAATGTACTAAATAATTAGCCTCAGTAATTTCAATTGCACAACTTAATATCTTATTACCTACTAGCAGTATAGCCCGGCTTTGCCCGGGATTAAGTTGGGATTATTAAGCTAATCAAGTTCTTTATTTTAAACCAAACTAAGTAATATGACGTCAAATTTGGGCAGAATCAGTGTTGCAACTGGAGTGCATGGGTTGAGAGTTTGATCGGCAGAGGTGATCAGGTTACACATGCCATCCCTTTGAAAACACCACCGCCATCATCTAACCCCTCTTTGCTCATGGGTTAGGAACCCGGAGAACATTATTTTTCTTTGTGGTTGGGTCGTTGATGACCTCTTTCTAGCATATTTGATGTCCACCTAATGGTCATCTCTTATACACGTGTAATACAATCTTTTCTGAATTTTCAGATTTGTTATATGCTAGGCCACTTGGTTTTAAATTGAATTAATATTCAATTTATCATCCTATCTCTCTCTCTCTCTCTCTCTCTCTCTCTCTCTCTCTCTCTCT
>NC_068994.1:25943384-25946994 GCF_001194135.2 Octopus bimaculoides
AGCAGCAGTAGTAGCAGTAGTAGCGGCAGTAGCAGCAGTAGCAGCAGTAGCGGTGGCAGTAGCAGCAGCAGCAGCAGTAGTAGTAGTAGTAGTAGTAGTAGCGGTGGCAGCAGCAGCAGCAGCAGCAGCAGCAGTAGTAGTAGTAGTTGTTGTTGTTGTTGTTTTGTTGTTTTGTTTTTTGTTGCTGTATCATCAATGTTTCGAGCATTGATGATACCGTTGCTTTTAGTCCTGACACAATCCCGACGTCGCCTCAGATTGCAACATATCAGTTCCTGATCGCTTCAGATGACCACAATCGCACTACATAACTCCGCTGCAATACGGGAGATTTTTATACCATCACTGAATTGCTAGAAATAACAGTCAAGTATCTTGAAAAGGAAGAAGCTGTTGTTCAGTAATTCCTTATATATTTTAGGCCTTCAGTGACTGATAGAGAAGCTAAAGACGAAGAAACCATTCAACAATATGAAATAGTGAAAGAAACTGCAGTAAGAAATAAGAAATAGTTGACTAAACATCAGTTTTATTTTATCTGTTTGAAAGTTCAAACTAGAAAATAAACTGTTGTAAATGAATAAATAAAAAACAAAATCAGCTTGAACCGATATTGGCAAAATATATTAGTGATTGGTAATGACAAATCGATATTTATCGATCCTTCCTTTTTTTTAAGTGATAGAAAGTTGAGATGAACATTTCGGAACCATTCTCAATCAAAGCAATTTCATTTCATTTTAGCTGCTGTTGCTCTGCCAAGAAAGGCATGAACACCATATCTTCAAATTACTCTACTCCATCGAACCAATGATGGATGCCATACGAGGTCACTCGTTTTTATAGACATAGCAACAAAATCTCCATCAAATCACACCCAACCATCTTATAAAGGAAATAATATATTGGGATAATATCGACTTAAGTTTGAGAGATGGAATAGTCATGGCTGGAACGACTTTGATTATATTTCTGCTCGATCATAGCTTACATAGGGTTAAACAAAAATAGCAGCAGCAACAACAACTACAAAGACAAAAGACTCGTCGCTAAAATATTGTTATCAAGGCTAAGCAAGTAATTATGCCTTTGGATTAGGTTGAAATAATCGGCGCCTCACATTTGCAATATCTTGTAAAATAATTTCGTAACAGGGATTTAAAAAAAAATAAAACTCGTAGTCAATGATATGAAATGGCTAAAGATAAAATAATTTAATTTGGTCCAAAATGAATTTTGTTTTGGCGTGCTTACCAGGATGAATAAACTCAACACAATTTTCTGAGTCAATTACTATAAGCTTCTACAAAATGCGGGGGACTATATTAGAAATGATGATGATGATGATGATGATGAGCATAATCATGATCATCATGTTTCTAAATTAGATATTAGTATAAGCTGTATTCAACAAATAAATGAAGTATTGAACAAAATATCTTGATCAATTTTCTCTGAAATCGTAATGTTTTGTGTTCAAGCCATTGCCATCTCATCTCTTTTGGAGAATATGATTCAAGGAGGTTTGACAGCTAATTCTAGCATGTTGAGCGACTACATAATAAACTCCTTGTTGGGTCATTGATATTAATGTTATAGTTGGTACTGGAGTCATAGTTGTTGTTGTTGGTGGTGGTGGTGATGGTGATGGTGTTGTTACTATTGTTTGTTCTACATCAACTATGATCAATTGACTTAAGATCTAGGGCATTCTAGGCATGACCACCCCGTTTGATTTTAAAGTACAGAGCACCCACGACCATATTATTCAAATAGTCCGTAGCAGAACCATCTTAAACATTTAGGATGACACAAAATCTGTTGTATTCATTTTATTTTCTTGAAGTGTCAAAAGGATTATCAACTGAAGTTGAGTTGATTAAAATTTGTTAATACCCCGTCACATCTGAATTTTATCAAATGCTGTCCTGCCTTATTTCAAAGAACCTCTTCAAGCCATCCCCATCTTATTGAAGGAATTCGTGTTAACGCTGTTAAGATGCGGTCACTGGGATGTCAAGAAACAAATCAACACAAAGTTTTTACAACTATGGAAATAAACCACCATCAAGCAATGACAAAAGAGTTTTGAGTCTTTGACAAATAAACGTTATAAGTTATTTCTATCTTTCGTTTGTTACAGGTTAAAATCAAATAATGTATAAATCAATGTAGGACTGATTCTTAAAATATAAACCAATTTTGGAATCAGCAGATAAAATTTAAGAATAAAAATCTTAATATAGTTCTATGTCAACGGTGATAAGAAGATTATGCATATTTGTCGGGATAATTTGTCGGAACATAAGGATCGGTTCATGGTGCTTTGAGGAACGCTGGTTGAAGAGAGATGATATCTGAGCATGTCTACTATATGGTTGTGGAAAACAAATTCACATTTGATATCATTCGGTTATTATGTAGTTCTTTCATAAATTCTTCAACAGAGTTCAATATCTCAACTGGATCACCACAAATACAAGCGTTGACTCACTTCATGGCTAAAGTGTGGGATCTAGCGAATCTTCCCTGTTGAATCTCAGATTCAGAAGATATCTGACCGAGATTGAGCAATAAATGAAGTGGCAATGAATGACAATCCCACATGAACGGATATATATCTAGGAGACAGTCTTTGATAACACTGAGCAATTTTTGCAATGTAGTTTGAGTAGGTTGATATTTCTATATTTCTAGCAGATCAAGGAACCGCATAGAGACTCTTTCGTTGGTTCACTGTTGGTGATGTTGTAAATGATATGGATAGTGTGGGCTTGGGTAGAAGTTGTGATCGTGCTGTTGATGATATTAAGGGAGGTGGGTCTTAGTTTAGATGTTAATAGGGGTTAGTGTTGCTCATTGTCCTATTGTTGTTATTGTTATTGTTTTTGTTTGCAGTGATACCAGAGTCTTTACGATTATGAATGAAGTAGTAGTAATAGTAGTAGCAGTAGTGATTGTTGTTGTTGTTGCTGATGTTATTTCTAGTTGTACTAGTACTAATAATGATGGGTGTGGATAAGTGGCGGTACATATCTTGTTGCAGTTGTTGTTGTTGTTGTTGTTGTGGCGGCGGCGGCTGCGGTGGTGGTGCTGCTGCTGCTGCTGGTGGTTCCGTGTTTGTTTACCAGATTCACTGACAGCAGACGACAGAACATTTACAAGGCGCCATTACAAGATAAATAAATACATGTATTAAAATAAAACAGGATGAAAACATTTACAAGAACCTGGAGGGGTCATGGAAAAGAGGGGAGTGAGACAAGAGAGGGACAGAAAGAGAGAGAAAGAGAGATGGAAAGATGGAGAGAAAAGGAAAGAAAGTAAAAGATAGATTGAAAAACAGAAATGAAAAAAACAAAATGAAGGAGAGAAAAACGAAAAGACTGAAAGAAAATAGACATAAAAGTAAAAGAAAATGAGTTTGAGTGTGTGCGAGTGTGTGTGTGTGTGGGAGAGTGAGTGTATACACAAATACATACACTACAATCTCGTTCACTCAATGTCATTCTTTTTCTTTCTGTGTATATATGTGTGTGTGTGTGCATGTGTATGTTTTATGAGAGAGAGAGAGAGAGAGAGAGAGAGAGAGAGAGAGAGAGAGAGAGAG
>NC_068994.1:25947628-25949219 GCF_001194135.2 Octopus bimaculoides
ATATATATATATATATATATATATATATACTTACACACACACACACACACACACACATATGTATATATATATGCTCACAAATTCACGCATACAAACATACGTATCTGTGCACAGTTGTACATATCACATAGCCACCTATAAATAAAATCGGCATAAAAATACTGATAAACAAATATACGCGTATATTTTATGTGCATTTATATTCACCAATTAGAAGTATATACATAAACACAAAGCCATTAATGTTTTTCTGTATTAATGCTTATGGTTGCATAAGAATTATCAACATGTATATTATCCACTCCGTAACTTAACTAACCTTATGCGTGTGTGTGTGTGTATGCGTGTGTGTGTGTGTGTGTTTGTGTGTGATGCGTGTATGTATATGTATGTCTGTATGTGTGTATAGATGTAAATGAGTACACACACACACACACACACCACACGTACACATTTTATTTGTTTCCGTCATCGTATTGCGGCCATGTTGAAGCTTTGCCTTGAAGGGCAAAGTCGGTCAGAGTCACTTCACTTCTTAAAATATTTGCCGAACCGCAATGCTACGAGGACGTAAACAAACCAACACTGACTATCCAGCAATGACAAGCAAACACAAACACAAACACAAACCCATACACACATGTATTCGTCTACCAAATTCACTCGCAAGGCATTGGTTGGCTCGAGGAATAGTTGAAAACACTTGCCCACGATACTGCACCGTGTGTACGTGCGTGTGCGCGCGTGCGTGACTGTGTGCAAGTGCGCTTGTGTGTATGAATACGTATATATATTTACACACACACACACACACACACACACACACACATACGTACGAGTATGTATATATATATATATATATAATTATAAATCAAACGTATGTATATATATGTGTGTGTATGTATATGTATTTATATATATATGTATGTATACATACATATATACATATGTATAGATACATATACATATATATATATTTATACATGCAATCACACACACACACACACACACATTCACACAGTGGCGGACTGGGTCTAAAAATATTGGTTGCCTGGAGACAAAGGGGGCCCACTCCCAACTACAACGCTATCATTTAGTTTTTATAACAAACTAACAATGCATCCCGGCGTTACCCGGCTGTTATGACTACAGCCACACTGTATTATTTGTTCCTTTCTTATGGGCAGAATCGGCTCAGCTAATATATAGTGAATTAGATTACTGGCGTAATGGAAGTTATTGTCTGTTTAAGAGTGAAAGGAGAGGGTACAATTTGCATGGGTTTGCATGAAAGTGCTTTCTGTTCTTAAGAAGGATCACAAACTATGTATTGTTTCATCGTATAATTTCCTTCCGTTCCCTACCACAGTTTGTTAATTTGTAACTTTTTCGAATTTCTTTTTATCTACATAGAAACATACAGAGATACAAATCTGGGAAATATATATATTTTTTAATGTTTAATTTTTCTTAAAGAAACACTCACCCACCTCGCCCACTCATCACCTACCCGCTTTCAAAAAGTTAAAACTTTCCAATGTTTCACTTTCGTCTAATGTTTCATGCATGCGTAGAATTGTACTGAAATAAC
>NC_068994.1:25949534-25954905 GCF_001194135.2 Octopus bimaculoides
GGGTGAAATCCTAATCTCCTTTATCGAAAACATAAGAATAGGAAGAAATTTAGGAAAAAATAATGGAAGTGGGGGACAGGATTTCTGGGAAAACTTCCTTTTAAGTTTATATCGAAGATAAGATTTTTAAATACGCCCATCACAAACACAAATTACAGATTGGTAAAAGGTCATTTCAATTGGATTTGAGCTGTAATTTTGTGCGTGCACACAAGAAATAACATAAGTGTGTTGTATGTGTGTGTGTGCGTGTGTGTGTGTGTGTGTGTGTGTGTGTATGTGTGTGTGTGTGTGTGTGTGCCAAAGGAAGTTATTTCATGGCATTCTTTCGCTTGGTCCATCATATGGAATCATATGATTATTCGTTAATTTCCATAGTTCTCTTTATTACCTCCGCCAAGGAAGGCGGTTGTTTTCATTGGTGTTGGTTTGTCCGTTTGTCCGTCTGTGTGCAAAATAACTCAAAAAGTTCTGAACGGTATTTGATGAAATTTGCAGTAAAAGTTGGTAATAATACGAAGAACAGATGATAAAATTTTAGTAGTGATCCTGGAATTTTTATGGATTCTTCAAGGATTTTTCTTTTGTTATATTTACTTTACATGAAGTATTACAATGTTACGTTCTTTGATTACACAATGTTACGTTCTTTGAAAACACATTGTTTCTACGTAACCTATGGTGGCGTTGCTGTTTAGAGACAGTGTTGATGATGACAATGGTCGAGATAAGTATTGGTGGCGGATAAAATAGTATTGGTGGTTATAATGGCAACAGGAGCGGTGTGATGTGTTATGCTGAGATGATGGTGGTAATAGTGGTGTTGATGATAGTGTTAGTTGTATGATGGTGATATTGCAGTGGTTATACTGGTTGTGGTGGTGAAAGTGACTGTCAAGGTAACCGTCATGATAACATTGATGGTGGTGTATGTGGTTGAAGTGGAAGCAATGACAATGCTGCTGATGATGGTGGTTGGGAACTGCTTCAGATGATTCCTGTTTTTAAAGGGTTTTTTCTTAAAATCATATGGCTGTGTTATTTTCTTTTTTACCCCCGCCAAGGTTATGTTTTTGCCAGCGTTGGTTTGGGAAATTGAGCAATTTTCAGCATGCGTGTGTATGGGTGGAAATGAGCTGCTTGGTGGAGGTCTGCGCTCTCCGAGTGCTTTTCTAGTTTCTTTATGCTTTGAAGAGAGCAGAAATTGAAAGAGAGGAAAAGGTGAAAAGGCGATATTTGCTTTGACGTGAGAACAGAAAGTGAAAGAGAGGAGAAAGTGAAAGCTGTATATATGAAATAGACGTGTGTGTGTGTGTGTGTGTGGCATGTGGGCGTTAGAGAGAGAGACAGACAGACAGAGATCGAGAGACAGAAAGAGTGAGTGAGTGAAGGTGCGTATTGTCGCTCTCTCTCTCTCTCTCTTCGTTTCTCTCACATGCACACACATCTTTCATATACACGTACATAAATACATATGCATACATCTTTTCTGTACATATCTGTGCGTGTGCATGTGAGATTGAGTGTGAGTGACTGTATTTATTCATAACATATAGGGAAATAGTTGTCTTTTAATGAAACGTCTTTGGTTGTGGCTTATTTTAATACAATATTTATGTACATTTTCATAAATGTTTGTCTGAAACATTGGACGAAAGGGAAACATTAGAAGCAAATCGAAATATTGCTTGAAAATGACCACAAAATTGTGCGACCCGACCTCGTTTCCGAGGTTATTTTAGTAGTAAAAAAGAGTTGTGTCAAAAAAATAGTTTATTTGGTAGCCTTTATATTGGGTCATTCCATAATTAATGCGGTTTTTTAATACTTCTTTTGTTTTTAAAAATTAATATAAACAAAGTTCTTCTTTTATCTAAAATATACTCTCCTTCATTTTCTACAATGCTCTTCCATCTATCTGGTAGACTTGCGAGGCCCCTCTACCAAAATTCATTTGTCCGTGACAAAAATACTCCTTCACTACCGTTCTGACCTTGTCTACAGAATTCATTATTTTTTCGTCCAAATGATTTTGAAGACTGCTGAATAAATGATGGGTCAATGTCCAGCGAATATGGTGGCTGAGGCATCGTTTCCCATTCAAACTGCTTCAGCATTTGGAATGTCATCCTCGCTGTATGTAGCCGAGCTTATCCTGATAGAAGAACACCCCTGGTCTTGAAACCAAAGATGGTCGTTTTCCTTCTAGCGCTGACTTGAATAGCTGGTTGAATGACCAAATCCAAGCTTCTCTGCTAGTTCCTCAACAGTTACGATGGGATTTTGTTCCACAAGGGTTTGCACACATCGTCACTCTCATAATGCAACACTTTGTAATTTTGATTCAAATTGAGAGTGTGAAACTATTTTCACTTTCTAATGAAACCTGGTCGTTGTAGAGCAGTGTCTTTGAAATAACTAAAGCTGGCTGTTGAGATAACGTAGAAAATATGTAAATGAAAATAAACTTTAATTGGTAGCCGAAAGATTACTGAATCTTTTGATATCCCATACATCAAAATCGGCAACTTAGTTTTCGAATACTTTAGGAACATACGCACACATGAAGACTCTTTTTACTGTCAAAGAGATAGTCATGTTTTCGTATGAAAATTACGGCATTGCAGTCAATACTACATCTACATTATCATACATCATTTGTTTGTTTGCTCATACATATCAAATTGCTTTTTATTAAACGTACTTATGCTATCAATTCTATCACCACTACTTCAATTCCACCAGCCCGTGTAAAAATCAAGGATAAAGTTACATGGATTTGAACTCTACTTTTGATAATTTACTTCCTTCTTTACTCTTGCTATAACTCTTTATATAAGACCCTTATAAAATACTCAAAATAACAGTATATTATACATATAACAATGATTTTAATTTTTTAATAACTGGTGGATATTTTTAAATAAATTACATGTACTGCACACTTTACACATTAATAGATAGTTCAAAAGTACAATAGTGTATTACATGCAGTCCACTATATTAAGAGCAAACATTTGAGTTCATTAGATGATTGTGCGAATCTGCCAATAATTGCTTCAGCATCCAATTCATCCATCCATTCCTTTTCAATGGATAGCAATATGTATGATTCCAAGTTCTCCCCAGCTAGCAAATTTCTTAACCTTGTCATTATACTTTTTAGCATTGAAAATATCCTCCTACTTTGGACTTGGTTAACTGAGAGTATGCAAGTGACTTTATACAGTTCATGAAGATTATCATATGCCTTGCCGTGAAGTTTGTTGGGTGTCAGAATTTTCAGTACACATGATGAGCAAGTGCTGCAAATTTTACAGATGTTGCAACTAGAACCCATATTCTCACCATCATTAAGTAAATAGCTTTAATGCATCAAAGTTTGAAGCAGAAGAAAACAATTCCAATTTTACTTGATCTTTGCTGATTTATGAAAACAACTTAATAATACCTTTCAATGCTTTAACCTCATGGACCTTCTCTGCAATAGGGTCCAAACAGGATAAATCCTTATACAATTGCTTGTGTTCAACAAAGTTTGATTCTAGTGACTGGGCAATGCGATTCACTATTAGGTTAAACATATTTACTCGAAAATCAGCTAGAGAATCTGAGGAATTTTCTTCATCATTAACAAGCTTATCAACCATTTTTTTTTTCTTCCTCTGTCTCTTAACATCAATTTCCAATGTTTAATTTTCATCCATATTCATCTATGAAATCTTGTCATTACATTTATTTTCAAATTTCAAAGCCTTGCTGTGAACGTTATCAAATGTTCTAGTCTGTTCCTTCAACTTTGTTGTAGCTGATTCTACAAAACTCCATGCAGTAAACATATGTAAACAACTTGTCTGTAGATAACTTGACAACGAAGCTGTAGTTTAAAATATATACAAGTAAGTAAATGCTGTCAATTATGGTTTCAAACTTTAGGGGGCTTTGAAGTAAAACATTTGCTTTATGTCTTGTTTTTGTATAAAACTTGTTTGAATCTTGTATCATTGATAAGCACGTCAATAGATTTACAAAAGTACTGACAGCGGTATCAGCTGGTCTTACCAGTTAGCTTTAATCGTTTCATCTTTTCTTGTTCTAGTTGTTTTCCAACAACTTCTACCCATACACTATGATGCTTTCACAAAAGTTGCTAAATTTTGGAGTAAACTGAAAAAAGAAGCTGTTGGTACACAACATTTTGTTGTTTCAGTTATCACCAAATTCAAGACATGGCATAACACCATGTATGAACATGTTGGTCTATCATAGCAATTTTTCTTTGTAAACCCTTATATTGTTCATGGTAGCTTGTAGCACCATCTATGCTATCAGATAAACATTTCTTGTGGCACAACTGAAAGTAGTCACTAATAGATAACACCTTTAAATACATACCGAATGCTAAACTGATCAATGGATGAATTATCTTGTGTTGAATCAACTTGAACAGAATAATATACTGCTTAAGAAACTTCATAGCCAATTCTTTCTTGTATCATATTCTTCATAATTTGGATTAACATGTTAATAGTTATTTTACTCAGGTGTGTAACAAGTCCACCCAGCCTTTATTTTGAGCCTTTCCTTGTTCTAATCGTTTGGTTCTTCGTCCAGACTTGTTTTGTACTGCAGAAACGTGAGCTGTCATAATGGTGTCATATTTTGCCATTAACTGCACTGTAACTAAAACATTGTCATGATTCAAAACCTCACTATGCCGATTCATTTCTGTGACCTTGAAAAGAAAGTGCTTGCTAAGCCTCTTTATGATGTCTATAATCCACATAACAATACTTTTCTTCAATACTTCCTTTGAATTAGTGATGCCACAAAAAATTATCACAGATGCCATCATTAATCACATTGATATATTGCTGAGCATTTCTGACATGTGATGTCGATTCGTGTAAAGTCAAGCCTGTAGTTACTAAAACCACATACAAAGGTTGATGGATTATAAGTGTTGGGATACTCAAAGGCTTAACAATATGAACCTATTTCCTTTGTTATATGTTAACTTGGGACTGAGTCATTCCTCTCATCTCATGATTAATAAAGAATGCACTTATATTTGTTTCTATATTCAGAGTAACTCTTCCCTGTTCTTGCAACTTACATGTCACGGCATCATCACCATGAGTATTGTTTCTTGCTTCTTGCTTATTTGTTGCAGAACTGGATATTGATGTGGATGGTGGTTGTAGTATTATAAAATCTGTAATACACCTGCAGGTTTCCGCCCCGACATCCGAAACTCGGAGTCTTATTATGGCAACCGAATAATTGTCACATATTATATTACAGATTAATTCCTCTATTTACATAATATCAAAGTCTCATTCATTCTTTTGTTGTCTTACCATTACTATTA
>NC_068994.1:25957002-25959118 GCF_001194135.2 Octopus bimaculoides
GAGAGAGAGAGAGAGAGAGAGAGAGAGAGAGAGAGGACACAAGGTCAGCTCAAAATATTCAGTACTTTATGGAAATGTATTATATAAAAATTAATGTTTTATTAGTTTATTCAATTATGATTCGTTGATGCAGAATTATAAGATACTTTTGCGTGTTATTTGAGGATACACTTTTTAAGGTATTTGCCAAGGTAAATAACGGTAATTATTATAACTCGCTTCTAGAAAATACCGTGTATTGCATAAATACAAATTTTCACTTCGAAGAGAATGGTTTAATTACATGAGAAAATATCCTTAATAAGACAGAAGTATCAGAAACCTCGGATGAGCTTTAAAAAAAGCTACTTCATAATTTATGTAGTTAATTTTTTTCCAACTAGTTGACACATTCTTATTCAAGTGAAAAATTTTATGTATGCAATACACTGTAAAATATAATAGAACTTCCTATTATATTTTCATGATATCAAAATGTCATTAACTTTTTTAGCATATTGTCTAATACAGTGGCTCTCAACTTTTTTTCTACCTACGGACCCCTTTGATTCCTATTCATCGTCATTCGACGCTTCAAAAATCCTATTGTATTTTTACAATTAAATACCAAGTCGTTACCCATCGAACAAATGTCAAGATCTTTTTTGAAGTCTTTATTGTGTTGAAGCAAAACTACACATACATACATACATACATACATACATAAATTTCAACTATATATTGTACGCTCACGTTGTTTCACCAGTTTGATTCTGCTTTAACACTTTGGCCTTAATACTGCCTGAACTTTCTGCACTTCTTCTCATCTACATACCAGTACTCCACCCGGATTACCACTGGATATCCTTATGAATTTCACTGGACTCTTCCGTTGACGAAAAATCGCTCCAATACACCACGAAGCTTGAACCTTTTTGAACTTTTTTGAACTTTCTGTTTTTTTCTGACTCCGTACGTTGTTACTTTACCTCCCTCTCTCCATTTCTTTTCCTTTTCGTCTTCTCTTCTTCGTTTTTTGTCCTTTTTCTCTCTTTTTTCTTCTTTCTCTTCTTTTTTCTCTCTTTTTTTCTTCTCGCGCTTTTTGAATTTTCTTCTCACGCCTTTTGAATTTTTTGAACTTGTATACTCAGTGTCATTACTTTGCCTTTCACTCTTCTGTTTTTATTTCTCTCTTTTCAAACATGCCCGACTACAAATCTTTCCTCCTCCACCTTCACCACCGCCTAAATAAAGAAACACCTTTCCACACTTCTTTATCGCTGTTTTCAACCTTCTATTTATCTTTCCCTGCTAATTTAAAAAAAACACGGTTCTCTAGTCACGTTTCCTTTCTCAGTCGCTGCCTTCACCACCACCTCATCCCCAAAAGTTTCCGCCTCCATTTCCACACCACTCTCCACTTTGATTCTGCCATCCTACCTATACTCCGTACTACTTCCTACCGCCTTATGCGTGCCACCGTTCGTTCCAATCTCTCCGAAATACACACCCTCGACCGGCTTCTACCTCTCACTTATTCCATCTTTTTCTCCTCTCTTTCACCTTTCTATGCACATTCCACTCTATGCTTCATAATCCATTTAAATAATCTTTTCCACAAGTTTCTCGGTCACACTAAACAACGTAAATTCCATTCACTCCTTCATTCCGTCACACCCAATGCTACTACTCCACCTCTGCCTCCACCCTCCCACATCTAACTTATCCACCCGCCCCACTTCAGACTGTTGTTACCATTCCTCCTGATTCCCCCTTTCTAAGGTGGAGCGCTCTCTTCCCAGTAGGGATCTGCGCTTCATCCCCCTCACGCCATCCAGTAGCGAATTTCAGACCCGTACTGATATTCATAGATTTGTGCGCCGTGTCAGGCTATATGCACTATTCCACAATACTCCACCTGCATCTAATGAAGAGGACTGCTTCACCGACCTGAGCGGCTGACCATCCCACTAGACACCAGCTCCTGGCCAGTTCTAAGCAGTCGATCATTTTGCAGGCATCTGCCAACGTATTGTGGACCGGTTTAACTTTCACAGGTGTCCCCGACATCTGAACATCTCCTCGGCCGAACTTTTGGTCCTTCGATGTCTCCGACGCTGCAAGGTTATTATCATAA
>NC_068994.1:25959283-25960753 GCF_001194135.2 Octopus bimaculoides
CTGTGTCCTCCACTATCCATTACCTCATCTCTTCCTCCCGTCTCCCTCCCACCGCCTCCCACCTCATTCTCCGCACTCCACGCCCCAAATCCAAAAGCCCAACAACCCTGGCTGTCCCATCGTCTCCGCCTGTAACTGCCCCACGGAACTGATCTCGAAATACCTCGACCGTGTCCTTTCCCCACTAGTGGCTTCCCTCCCCTCCCACATCTACGACACTAACCATGCTCTTCGTCTTTTCAACTCTTTCTCCTTCCCTCCTGACCTCTCTAAACTTTTCTTCACTCTTGATATCAAGAGTCTATATACGGTGATCTCACACAACGAAGGACTTCTTGCCCTCAAACACTTCTTAGACCTTCGACCCAACCCCCAACCTGACACCTCCACACTTCTTCGTCTGGTTGTTCTCTCCCTCAACTGCTTATCTCGTTCTCGCGGGGTAGTTTTGCTAACGTTTCTCGGGAGTGGCCCTGGGAACGAGAATGAACCCCAACTATGCGAACCTGTTCGTTGGCTATGTTGAAGCCCAATTATTCTCACGATTCACTGGTCCCACTCCCGAGCTATACGGTCGTTATATTAATGACTGTATCGGAGCGACCTCATTCTCCTGCGAACAACTAGACTCCTTCCTCTCTTTTGGCCAATCCTTCTATCCTGCACTCGAATTCTCCTGCACTATTTCCAATACTTCTATCACCTTTCTCGATATTTCTGTCAACATACACAACTCTGCACTCACTACCTCCGTCCACTACAAACACACTGACTCACACTCATACCTAAACTTCTCCTCCTCCCACCGTACACACACCAAGCTTTCTATCCCCTACTCCAAATTTCTCTGCTTGAGCAGGCTCTGCAGTGACAACTATGACTTTGAGATTCAGTCTCAGATCATGGTTCGCCACTTCATCCTTCATGGATATCCCCTCACCACTATCCACACAACCCTTGCCAGAGCACGTTCCGTGGACCGTTCCTCTGCGCTCTCTCCCCGCACCCGCCCCGCCGTTGCCCGTCTCCTGTTTCCCATCATCTACCACCCCTCCAACGCACCATTCTCCGAGCCTTCCGGCGACTACATTCCGACCCCTCCACTTCGCACATCTTCCCCAACCTACCCCTTCCCCTCTTCAAACGAGCCCACAACCTACGTGACCTCCTGGTCTACAGTTTTTTCCCTAAGTCCACCTCCTAACCTGGCTCGTTTCCCTGCTGCCGCACTTGTCCCTGCCTCTCCAGCATCACCTTCCTCACAGGTACCCATCATCGTCCCTATCATATCACAGGCTCCTTTACCTGTACTTCTAGCAACGTCATTTACTGCATCTCCTGCTCTTTCTGCCCTTCTCTGTACATCTGTCAAACGCTTGGCAGACCGGTTTGCGGAGCACCCCCGAGACATTAGACTCGGCAATGACACCCCGGTCTCGCGCCATTTCCGCTCTACCGGTCATTCATTAC
>NC_068994.1:25963562-25968078 GCF_001194135.2 Octopus bimaculoides
TATCAGAGGCTCCCAGTCTTTGCCCAACCAAAGGCTAACTGCAAGAGAAGGCAAGGATGGATTTGAATTCGGAATTACCTTCTCCTAGACAGATTGCCTTCCCCACAGCTTTATTAAGCATAGGAGCTCCATCTACCCAGTGCATGAAAAACAGTTAAATCAGTGTATCTTTGATCGTTTGTATGTACACGCAAATTCCCGAAAGGATACTTTCTTTACTCAGATATAAACAGACATCAATATTTGTGAATGACTCCGTTCTAAAATAGATACATTAGAGTAAAACAGCCAGATATATACTTAAGTTCATAACATTCACATGTACACGGGTACTGTGTCTATTCTAGCACACGCACTCGCACGCACGCACACATGCACACACACACACACACACACACACACACACACACACACACACACACAAACGCACACACACGCACATACACACACACTTCTTATTTCTTTATTGCCCACAAGAGGCTAAACATAGAGGGAACAAACAAGGATAGACGAACGGCTTAAGTCGATTAAATCGACCCCAGTGCGTAACTGGTACTTAATTTATCGACCCCGAAAAGATGAAAGGCAAAGTCGACCTCGGCGGAATTTGAACTCAGAACGTAACGGCAGACGAAATACCGCTAAGCATTTCGCCCGGCGTGCTAACGATTCTGCCAGCTCGCTTCTATCACACACACTTCTATCCATGGTGTCACGCAGTGGAGCTGAATCTAAAATCATGTGATAGCAAAACAAGCTTATTCTCTAGATACTCGTATCCTGCATGCTTATGTATGTGTAAGTGTGTGTATATATATGTGGTGTGTGTGTGTGTGTGTGTGTGTGTGTGTGTGTGTGTGTGTGTGTGTGTGTGTGTATGTATGTACCTACGTACATTTATATATATAGATATACATTTATAGATATACATAGATACATTGATACATACATTTATATATATAGATATACATACATACATACATACGGTGCTCCAGCATGGCCGCAGTCAAATGACTGAAACAAATAAAAGAATAAAAGAACATACATACATACATACATACATATGTGATATTGATCACCTCTACCTAAAACGAAAACAAGGCGGCAGAGGCTCAACATCAATACAGACTGACTTTGAATGTCGAATCACATCCCTTCGACAACATCTATTAACCACCAAGCGTCGAAGTTCATCCCTTGACCATGTTTGCATACATGAGGCTGATAATATCATAAGACTTGGAAAGCAGCTCCTTGAGCAACATTCCTTGTCTGATAACCTTAAATACATGACCAAAGAAGTCACACAACTCTACCACAATGTATCATCAGATGAAAGGATGAGCATATATCAGTAGAAGACCTCGCATGAATATGTTAGTTGAAGCCTTTGAGATGATAGTAACATTGATTATCAAAGTAAACTATCAAGAACTAACAACCGGATTACTACCTCTCACTTTGAAGGGTACGTGTTTGCAATCCAGGAACAAGAAATATCAACCAAATACTTGATGCACAAAAGGGATAGAGATGCAGGAAAAACAGTAAAATGTGACAACCGATGCAGACTGTGACGTTAACACCGAAGATATCACCCACATCTTAAGCAGTTGTTCTAAAATCTCATCACGGTATTATGTACTGACGAGACATTATGTTGTAGCTAGGACACTGTATAAGGAGATCCATCGGAAGGATAACCCCGAGGACAAATAAATAAGAACCCACAGTATGGGGGAGGCCATAGTCACTCATAATAAAATGGAGTACTGATGAAATCTCCCAGAGAAAATCTTAATAAAATGTAAACATAATAGATCTGATATAATGATTGGGGGATAGAGAAGAGAAACTGTACAGTTGTGGAAATCAGTTGCCCAGCGCATGTTAACATAAAGCTAAAGATCAGCGAAAAAGAAAATACTTACACTAAACAATTGAGAAATTTGCAGTTACTCTATCCAGATTACAAGTTCAGGTTTAAACCTGTAATTATTGGAGCACTGGAATATACAACACACTGCATAAATACCAATCTTGAAAGGGGAAAGGTAATTCGAAGACTAAAAAAAAAAAAAGATAAAAGTACTAGTAGAATAAGTACTAGACTCAAATATGTATTTGATAGACTACATAAATACATACATACACACACATGATGATTGCCACTTCTTTACAGAAGGCCATCTCTTAAGTGCTACCCTAGCGAGGGCTGTTCAGACACTCTCGACCTCGCTAAAGCGTGCTGCTGTTCTTTCAACAATGCAGCGACGTTAGATGGGCCCTGAGCCACCCACATACAGATTCGTTAAGCCTGCACATGTCGCCACTATTCTATCGCCGTGGGACTTGAAGAGATATCTGTACATTTAAACATCAATGTCACATGCTTGTACGAAACATATAGCACCCATTCCTCTCCCAAAATCTGATATCCAGTGACAAACCAAGGGTGATTTATGGAGGTTACATGTTTTATTATCCCGGAGCTTAACCTCTTCAGTGGTTTTATATCAGAGGCTCCCAGTCTTTGCCCAACCAAAGGCTAACTGCAAGAGAAGGCAAGGATGGATTTGAATTCGGAATTACCTTCTCCTAGACAGATTGCCTTCCCCACAGCTTTATTAAACATAGGAGCTCCATCTACCCCTTTAACTACATCCACAAATACATACAAATCAAATCAAATAAAAAAAGTAAAAATACAAATATATATCTATATAAAATATCAGTTCCCTTAAAGATGAAAGAGAAAAAAAAACACGTACACGCAATATACACACATATAAGAATTAAAACTGTAAAATAAATATATATACACGCATACACGCCCAACATACACCCACAGTTCACCACACCAAACAAGCACCTGGCACACAGATGCATAATTCAGTCAACTATATACATATGTACATATAATAATTGGATGGCCGTTGAGTTCTTCCACCTTTTTACATGTCTTGTTTTTAGTCCTGCAGGGTGTCCAATACACACCTTCCTCACCAAGTAGAATTAGGGGTGGGGGAGCCGGTTTAGTCGCCGACGACCCGACCATGCAACAGGTAGTACTGGGTTACATGGTACCAGTAGCGTAAACGACCTGACATAACATACATACATACATACATACATACATACATACATACAATAACTGAAACAAGTAAATACATACATACATATGGTAACTGTCCACCCGCTGTCCATTGCCAATGCAAAATGCCAGCAATGCCAGTGTTTGAAGATTTTGTACCCTCGGTCGGCTACACTGGGCACGGGCCCGCGGCTTCCATACTCGCCGCGGCGCCCTTCTACTCGACAGGTCACTGCAAAGTTCCCTCGTCGGCAATTTCACAACCTAAAAGTTTAGGTCCATTAAGGTAAGCACAGTACCTCCTAAATCCTCTCCATCTTACTGACATGATCCAGAGATAAACCAGAGCAAGATATCTAGTGCCAATATGGGTCGCAGGCTCATGAATGTGGGAGCCCTATGGTCTCAAACTCAGGCAAAAGATCTCCAAAATGTTCGATGCCATTTCCTGCATATCCGGTTTTATATCAGTGATCTTTTCTTAGAGATATGCTTTCACAAAAGTTGAGGGATGCCTCACTCCTTCTGACACCCAGGATTTCTAAGGGCTCTTGCTATTGCTAGATAATCGTTGAACTTACACTAGGTTCATCCGTCCTTTTGACAGGTCCTGTTTTTAACCCTGCTGGGTTTCTCGCAACCCTCACAAGGCAAGCCTAGTGGGGATGCCGGTTTAGACGCCGACGACCCATTCATGCAACAAGTTGTACTGGATTCTTTCTTACCTGAAGCACTCATGTGAGATCACACAAGTGACCTGACACTAACATACATACATACATACATACATCGGCTCAGATTCAAGCCATCAATGGAACTGTAAAGATATGTAAAACTTTCCAAAAATTTAGCACATAAATACATATACATGCATCTAGACATGAAAATATATACATAAAAACGCATCCATAAAACAAACATACAAATCTGCGCATACACTAACACCAAATACTGCACACATACACATATGCACAAATACCTAGATGATGTTGATAAAAGTTCCAATGAAGGAGCCTTGAATCTATGTTAGAGTCCGGCTCTTTCTCTATTGACAAGAAATACAGAAATGAAACTGATTGATAATATACATACATCAAACAACGCTACTATATTGAGAACTAGGATCAAAAGAATATTGGTGAAACTTAAAGATTAAAACATCCGTCGACTTAAAACACAACCGGCTAGATATTATGAGGGATTACAGAAAAAGATGCGAGTTCTTTGAAATGTTGGCAGGAGTACTTCAAGAGGACAGCTTTTACCCGCTTCCTATTCATAATAGAACTAATTCATGCGATGAGAGAAGAAACAGAAGATCATGAATCCATCAGCTTTAGACTACAAGTTCGCATCAGGCGACATCCGGCAGCAATTCTTACAGATACAGATTAAGCTGAAAACTGAAACAAAAACCCAATT
>NC_068994.1:25968229-25974430 GCF_001194135.2 Octopus bimaculoides
ACGCACGCACGCACGCACGCACGCACGCACGCACGCACACAAATAGACACATACATACATAGACACATACATACATACATACATACATGCATACATACATGCATACATACATACATACATACATATCAATAACCATATCAGTCACGTAATTGGCAAAAAAACAACAACAATAAATAACGAATTAAAAGCATTAGCAATAAGTAGATGACTGCTTGTTTTCAATTGTGGCGAATACAGGACATGATAGTGTTTCTTCTTGTTGACGCTTGTTTTTGTTGGCGCTCGTTGATGTCAGCCTCAAAATCTGATGTTATTATTGCTTCTGTTGACACTGGCTGCCGTCAGACATTAAAAGTTGTTTATGTTGTTTTCCCCGAATTGTTACAATAGTAACACTAGTAGTTGTTTTCGCTTCCTCTATTATTTAATGCCTCCTCCTCTTCCTTCTTCTTTTTCTTCTTCTTTCCTGTTATATTGTTGACATTACTCTTCTTTCTTCTTCCCCTTTCTCTCTATACATACATACATACATACATACATACATACATGTATACGCACACACAAATGCATACACGTCCGCAAGCTCAGACAGACACTAGTATAATTAGGAGGTCATAGATGTATAGATGCAAGACTTTGCCAAACAAATCGAATCCTGCGTGAGACCAGGGTTGATAGAATCTGAGTCAGAGAGCTCCATTGCGAACGCCATCTAATAAAAATCCACACATACATACATATACGCACGCGCGCGTGTGCGTCCACATATACATCGGATCTCCTAAGCTAACAGGAATATACATACATGAACTTGCAAAATCATACTTATTGCACACATAAGCACATATATTTTATATTACCTTAATTAGCGGGAAGGGATTATGTTCATTACGGTCCCTGTGATATCTTTGAGACACTTCGTTAGCATTTCTCTTGAACAGTTGGAATTCGACAGCAGGTAAACATGGACAGTAAAGAAATTCCAGGTAGTCGTTTTCTGTGGAGATAATACTAGGCGTAGGTGTTAAGACAGGTTGTTAGGCATTGAACACACTATTGGTGATGAGAGAAGGAGCGGCAGATGTGTTCTACTGACTTGAGCAAAGAAGGCTCAAAAACATCCAGCTCTAAGTAGCGGAAAGTTTCAACAGTAAACGCCTCAAGAATGCAATCTGACGGGAAATCACTGAACTAAGATCCGAGAAGCAGGTGAAACTAATTAGCAGACAATTTGACATGACATTAGTCTTCCTGTCATGGTTGGAAGTTTGGCTGAAGCTGTGGGCCCAATATTGTTTTCATCAACTGCCTAAAGAGGGAGAATCCATTTGTTAATGGCATAAAGGAGTAAGTCGCTGGTTGATCGGGCCAAACAAAGTGGTACTGGTGGTCCTTAAGGAGGAGAAGTGGGGAGAGAAAGTGATTAAGGTATTTGCTCAGAATAAGGTGTTTGAGGTCAATGAAAAGGGAATTACCAAAACTTAGTGATCTAGTTGGTTTGAAGTAACTTTCACATTTGACATAACTAAGATCAAAGTGGTGAGCGCGGTGGACTGGTAAGAGATAGTTTGCGAGAAGATTTACCAAGTGAACAGAGTTGAATATAATGCGATCGTGGTTGAAAAATGGCGGAAAGAAAGATTTGGCAAAGTTGATAGAGATTTTTTCTGGCAGGATCTATAATGATTATCTGCAGTTTGGGAGGCGGGTGCTCTGACGGGTTGTGTAATGCAGGAAGGCATTCTTCGCACGTCGGGGATGGTCTTGTAGTAGTGAATTAAATCTATTCAGTTTGTAGGAATGTGTGATTTTTTTTTGTTTTGTTTTTTGTAAGCGTTCTCGGTTCTTTGCTTGAACTGCTACGGTAGAACAATTTGTGAAATACCTGAGAGGATTTGGAGGTGACAGAGAACAGACCTAAGGGGATTGTTTTTCAGTCATCTGCTGTCAGTGGGAAAAATTTAATGTAGAGAACTAATGATTGCAAAAGATTCGATTCTGCACTAACATCATCAGTATGAAATGAGTTTAAGAGCCACTTAAGGTGTGAAGTGAAATATTTATCCTCATTGCCGGTCAAATAGTTGTTGGTAGATAAAGTACTTCGGAAACCGATAGAGGTAAGAAAACGTATTTAGATGAGTAGGAGATGAAGACTTGAAGCTAGAGTATCTATAAGTCTTTCTTGTTGATACTCAGGAGAAAGAGTGTGTCGGGAAGAAGTAGTATCTACATATATTCAGATACCACCATTCGGAATGAAATTTGAGTAAAGAGTTTAACCTGGACAGCTGAGGTGATCTATCAATAGTGGTTTTCTCGAAGATGTAAATTAGGTGGGTGATTTGCATATTAGTAAGAAATGATGTTTGGGGTTTAAGTTGGATCAGAGTCCATAAACGTTAGAGAAAAAGAATGAAAATTGTTCAGTATGTTTTACTTTGTGAAAACTAAGTAATAATAGGGTATTAGTGACGCGATGAAATCACGATAAACTCATGCAAAGACGTAATCACCGCACGTGCGCGCACACAAACATACAGTACTAACAAAAATGATTTGAGATAGCTGCTAAATTTCCTTCAAACCACACTTTATTGTTATAAGACAGTGGATAATGTAGTGTTGATTTAAGAAAATAGTGGAATAGTTACGACTTAAACGATTTTGATAAGTTAAAATCGACCTGGCTTGTGTTGTTTTTATTGGATCGTCAACATAATTACTTAACCTGTTAGAAGTAGCAGCCAAATCTCCCTCAAATATAGTCTTATTTTAAAACAGGAAACTAGGTGCGTTCCAAAAGTTTTGAGACTTTGTTTTAGGAGAGGCATTTAGCAGTTATAACTGTCGTAGATTATTGCTCCAGACTGCTTATGGATTAACTTGTATAAGTCGAGCACCTGTTTTTCGCTGGCATAAGAGGCCAGGCAAAGCAAGTCACTGGGAAGTTCTTTATTATTCCCTTTTCCGACAGCAATTGCATCATCTACATCCACTGGGTTTTCTCTGGTCAGACGGTCAACAAAGAGTACGTTGTGGAGGTTTTGAGGGACTTCAAGAAGTTTCGTCGCAAAAGGCCAGAGCACCTGCACCAAGACAATGCACCAGTCCACAGTTCCATCTTAATAACCAATTATTTGCCATAGATGGGCATCAAAACCCATTTTCACCCTCCCTACAATCCAGACCTTGCTTCCTGTGACTTTTGATTGTTCCACAAGCTGAAGGAGAAGAAGGAGGCTGTGACAAGGGTCCTGGATACCTTCACTTTGGATGATTTCTATGGAGCCTTCGCGAAATGCTGGAGCGCTACAAGAAGTGCATAGAAGTCAGAGGATCATACTTTGAAGAAGATTAGAGTTTTGTACTTCTCTAAAATTAATAAATGTCTCTCCCGAAGAAAAAGTCTCAAAACCTCTGGAACGTATACTGTGTCCAAGAGTATAAGGCGGTCATGGCGGGTATACCTTTGTTCGAAAGTCTACCAAATCAGATATGACCTGAGGCTAGACAACAGTCTACACCTGTACTACCTGCCCACACCTACACTAGACATACTACTTCATACATATATGATGTTACAGGTAACTCATTCTGTCATGCCACATATACTGCAGCGCAACTCCTTCTAATCCTCCTCCCCACCCCTAAATCAGCAACTCAGGAAATTAAACGTAGTCTCTCTCTTCGAAGCAAAGAGAGATACTTTACAAGATCGTTCGATTTTCTAGTAATAACAGTCAAAGCTCTCCTAAATCACAACTTAGTGTCTTAAAACATGCTAAACATATTCGACAATGTAATTATAGGTGTACTTTGTATGAATAAAAAACATGATAATCAGACAGGTAACGGCTTTTAATTGTAGGTATACTTGATCTGGTTTGTTCTGGGACTAATCAACATTGACAACATACTGACATTGACAACAAACGGACTGGGTAACGTAAAGCTAGCGACAGCACCCGAACTGCCACGCCACTCTACTACATACATATCTGAGTACTCAGTATGGTCCCCCTCCATTACGAGGAAATATAGTATATACTGTAATATCTAGTACTCCGTACAATAAACCACAGCATACTTGCGGGCACAATATGATCATTACTACATACGATATATGTCCTGAACTGTCGATTAGATCATAGACTGGTAGATTAGATCATCAGACATAAACTGGTAATTTTGAGTTCGATCCCATTGACGAATCGTTTAACAGTGCCACATATGGTCCTGGTCTTGTGAGTAAAATTGGATCAAACATTTTCTGTTGATTCAATTTTATTCACAAGATGAACCTAACCTGTTGTGGGGTGGTGTTAGCCTTAATATGTCTTTAACACTTCTACTTACCGACCATGGTTTACTTTAGTGAAGCCCTGTTTCTTATAAATATTCGGCCTAGGTTTCTGCTCGGAGAAACCTGTCAGTAGTAAAGTCTTCTCTCATCAGTCTCGGAATTTCTTCAAAATGTTCTAACTAAGCCATTAAAAAAATAATTTGCTATTCAGCCATCTACTAAAATGTCATAGTTTTGTTGGAAAAGTGATGCTACGGAGCTAAACAATTATAACAGCTACTACAGTAATAGCAATAACAGTATGAAAGAAGAGCGAAGTAAAAAGACGAAAGAAATTGTATACGGTTCCTATGTAAGCATGCATAAGGCAGAGCAATGGCTTATATTCAAAGCTGGTTTTTAACCTAAATCCAAGTCTCCTTCATTGGAATTTCAACATCAACAAGATATTTTTTGTTTGTCTGTTTGTTTGTATGTATGTATGAATGTATGTATATGTGCAGATTTGTATGTTTTGTTTTATGTATGTATTCCCATGCATACGCTTGCATATCTAGACATGCTCATATATATTCAAATGATAAACTTCTGGAAAGTTTTACAGATTTTTACAGTTCCAGTGATGGATTGGAACTGTCGTCTTCGAATTACCTTTCTCCTTTCTGGTTTGGAGAAGCCTCATTTCTCATGACTGGTATTTAAGCAGTGTGTTACATATCCCAGGGCTCCAACAATTACAGGTATAAACCTGAACTTGTGATCTGAATAGAGTAACTGCAGATTTCTCAATAGTTCAGCATAAGTATTCTCTTTTTCACTGATCTTCAACTTTATGTTCACATCCGCTGGGCAACTAATTTTCACAATTGTACACAGTTTCCGTTCTCTATCCCAAATCATTGTATCAGGTCTGTTGTGCTTACATTTTATTGACGTCTTCACTGGGACATTCCACCAGTATTCATTTTTATAACGAGTGACTATGGCTTCTATCATATTGTGCGTTCTTATTTATTTGTCCTCGGGTTTATCCTTCCGATGGATTTCATTATAGAGTGTCCTAGCTACAACATCATGTCTCATCGGTAGATAATACCGTGATGAGATTTTCGGACAACTGCTTATGATGTGGGTGATATCTTCGGTATCAATACCACAAAATCTGCATCGGTTGTCACATTTTACTGCTTTTCTTGCATCTCTATCTCTTTTGTGCCTCTGGTATTTCAAACGCATGCCCTTCAAAATGGGAGGTAGTAATCCGGCTATTGGTCCATCATAGACTGCTTTGATGGTCAATCTCGGAGGTTCAGGTAACATATCCATGCATAGTCTTCTGCTCATATAGGCTCATCCTTTCATCTGATGATACATTGTGGTAGAGCCATGCGACTCCTTGGTCATGTATTCAAGGTTATCAAAGATTGTTGCTCAAGAAGCTGCCTTCCAAGTCTTATAATGTTATCAGCCTCATGTATGCAAACTTGGTCAAGGGATGCACTTCGACACTTGGTAGTTAAAAGATGTTGCCGAAGGGATATGATACGACATTCAAAAGCATTTTGGATCGATGTTAAGCCTCTGCCGCTATGTTTTCGTTTTAGGTAGAAGCGGTCTACATCACTGTTGATGTGGAAATTATGTGTGCTTGTTAGTATTTTTCGGGTTTTCACATCAATGGCTCGGATTTCATCAAGCGTCCAATCAAGCAGCCCGAATGTTGGCTACTGTTTTATTGAATGTAGAGAGTTCTGAGGTCCAAATTTTCTTTATTCGGTTGTAATATTCTTTATGTATATACTAGCTGAGGTACCCAGTAATAGATTACCGTTAATAAGTTGTCTGTTGATAACCATGAAATATTTTTCGTCAAATTTCGACATTTTGCAAAAATT
>NC_068994.1:25975054-25984969 GCF_001194135.2 Octopus bimaculoides
AAGTGTGAGTGTGTGTATGTTTGTGTGTCTGTGTTTGTTCCTCCAAAAGCATGTGTGAAGAAGAAGAAGAAGAAGAAGAAGAAGAAGAAGAAGAAGAAGAAGAAGAAGAAAAGGAGAGAAAAGTAAATGAAATCAAGAAAAAAATATATATAAGTAAAAAGGAAATAAAAATTAAAAAAATATAAAATAAGATTAATAGTTTGTAAAGAATAAAAAGTTTTGAATGGTACAACAATGCACTATAATATATAAAATGGACTATATACTTGTTGTAATTTAGTTATCTATAGTCCGATGATATTTCGGTATACAATTCCTTCTTCAGATCTTCTTAGATGGAGTCTATGCTATAAACTGTTTACTAACGGCTTTTCTTTTCTTTTTTTTCTTCCGGAAAATTAATAGTAATTGGGAACAGTGGGGGGAGATTTAAGTCTATCAAGAATAGCCAAATAGAAAATTTAGGAATGGTCAGTATTGTGTTCTTGTCAAAAGTTGACCTGTGTGGTGAGATCACCTATTCAGTTCTCACAGTGGGATGGTGTATACACACACACACACATACATATATATGTATATATACACACATACACACGTACTAATACACTTATATGTTTGTTGACTTTTATACCTTTGCATGTACATACACATATACGCATACATACATGTACATATACATATACGTATACACACGCGCGCGCGCACATATGCATATATATATTTGAAAGTTTATGAAAATCAATACAATTTTAAGTATAAAGGGGGTACACGCACTCACATACACAGTTGCTTGCACGCACACACATACATACACACATAACTATGCGCGTGCATGCACACACACACGCACACACATACACACGCACACATGCACATTCTATCGTTCTATTAATGGCTTGAGCCAGAGGCTGTGACAAGACTGAAGCACTGCCATTAGCGTTAAGGCTTGCTTATTTTAGACTCATTCCTGACATTGGTCCTGATGAAGTAGTGAACAGGACAGACCTGTCCTTCGTATTTCTTGCTGAGATATGAGGTTATTTGGTATATCAGATAAAAAATTGTATAATTGAACACCGCCACATCTACCCATGAGGCCTTTGATCCCTAAGCTGTTACAGTATTTGAGACTCTAGTCGGAAGAGACGGGATCTTTGTTTCTATGTCGAGGTCCAGTCCGGTGACTAGTATAACTTTCAATCCCAATCTCACTTTATATATCCTTCTCTTACGTTTACCCCTTTTCTCACTCCCCACTTTTCTCTCCTTCGACCTCTGTAGCCGACTTACTGTTCTGACCACTGAAATATTTCCATCAATTTCTTCATATTTTTGAAATGCTATAAAAGAGGAAGGTTTTCGTAATGGCTGCATTTCCAATCATATATTACGCAAACTTGAAATGTACGTATTAAATGATTGCAAATTATCACTTTTTGGTTTGACTTCATCATTACAACTTATAGAATTCAATGGCAGTACAAACTAGCCGATCTCGACTCCATTTATGCGGATACCCTAACGACGATTTGAAGTAGTTTATTATATTTGACTCGGTAGAAAATTCTCGTACCATCTTTCCAACTACACCCCACCACACACATACAAGTAGTAAAAATACACTTTATTTAATGATTTCGCTGTGAAACTTTAAGCAGTTTTGAATGCACTTTGATATAGTCTTCACAGAAAAATAGAGTTTGCTTCTTTGAGCATTAGAATAACAGGTGTACTTGTCCTTTGATAATTGGTCAATGGACTGTGAAACAGTCTGGACATCTTCACCACCATCACAACCACCATCACAACCACATCAACCTCTATTGCCACCGGTCCCACTACGGTCTCCCCACCACCGCCGCTGCTGTCATCACCGCCCCCCTCCAGTACTCATGACATTACCATTAAAACTACCGCTATCATCATCACCATAAATATAAAACTGAAAGATGTTAAGTGGAATAATAATATATGAATGGTAACCAAGTAAGATAGTGATGTTTTAACGTCATAATTTCGTTGACCTCCACTTGATGTTTCCATAAGTCTTCATTGACATCAGTTGACGAACTGATGGTGGCAGTGGTGCTCATAGTAATGTTATAGGTGGTGTGGTTGTGGTAAGAATTGAGGGTGCTAATGACATGTAAGATGGGTTGACGTGTATTGACATATTAAAGGGTTGCAGTGTTGATGTGGTGATGGTTGAGTTGATGGTAGTAGTGGCGAATGTGCAGATGCTGGTAATGACGGTTATAGTAGTAGAAGTTGTGGTCATGGCAGTTGTAGTGGTGGTGGGTTATAGTTTTAATTCTGGTAGTGGTGGTGGTTGAGGCTGTGGTGGCAGAGTTATTGAACGAGTAGGCGGTCAATAACTGGACTACTGTAAAATAGGTGGCTGAGGTGTGGTGTTAAGTTATGGGTGGTGGAGTAGTTTGATGTGTTGGTGGTTCTGAGGTGGGGCTGCTAAAGTGACACTAATAGCGGAGTGGTATTGTTGGCACAAGTATTGATAATGGTGGTGATGGTGGTGGCGGTGGCGATAAAGTAGAATATGTAGTTACATCATTTTGGTGGGAATTATTTCGAATGTGTTGCACGCATGTGTGTGTGTGTGTGTGTGTGTGTGTGTGTAAAATATGCAGTACGCCACACAATTATCTATCTATCTATCTATCTATCTATCTATCTATCTATCTATCTATCTATCTTGTTTTCTCTTCCTTTCTTTCTTTTTTCTTTCTCTCTCTCTCTCTCTCTCTCTCTCTCTCTCTCTATATATATATATATATATATATATATATATATACATATGTAAACACACATATGCACATATGCACACACCCGCCCGCACACGCACACACACATACTATGTGTGTGTAAGCGACTGTGAGCTTGTATATATCTAGAAAAGGAAAGGAAGTTCAGTTTTCAGTGAAAGGTGGTGGATGGAAGAGAAGAAAAAGAAAAAGAGAAAGAGAAAGAGAGAGAGACAGAGACAGAGAGAGAAAGAGAGAAAGGGAGAGAGAAACTTCCATTTCCTTGTTATAAAGTAGCATGTGAAAATATGACAAACATGGTCAGTCTATCACGACATCAGCATCAACTAGAAATAACAACAGCAACAGTATCACTAACAAAACAAAGCTACAAGGAAAACAAAAAGGTCTCAGTCATATTACAACACCTCCTTAATGCAGCCTGTTATCGTAACAATCGCTTAGCTGATGCAAATATATCGACATCATTGCCGCCACCACCACCACCACCATCAGCAGCGCCGCTGCCATCATCCCCTCACCCGACCACGACAACACTGCCGCCATCATAACAACCACCTTCACACCACTACCGCAAACACTACCACAGCAATTACCCATTCCACCATCACCATCATACTGCCACAGCAACAGCACCACAACCACTACAACCATCACCATTATCACAACGGCTACTACCACCACCACTACTACACATCATCCCACACCGCCGCCACCACCACCATCGCCACTAGCTCCACAACAACCACCACTGCCATCACCGCAACATCACTACCGCCACCACCACCACCGCTAACACCACCACAACAACTACCAACACTGGCACCGCCAACACCACCATCACTACCACTCTACATATGCACAACCAGTCGTTTCTAACCGCTTCAAGGAAAATTCATGTGAAACTCCACTAGTCTTAGAGAAATGACTGTGAAAAAACACTTTGAAGTTCTAGATCTCTAGAGAGCATTTGAAAAGCCTGACATCTTACTAATTTTTGACATAACAATACCAAATGTCTACAATGTTGTCTAGAAGAGAGCTAATGGAATTCCACCGCCTTAACTGTAGAATTAAATGGATTATGACAGTTAAGGAAAGTACCATATAATTTGTAATTGATATAATTACAATGGTTGATATACAATCATTGATATCGACAAAATACCTAAAAAAAGGAGACATCAGCAACAGCAATAAGTTCCAATTAAATGCCCACGTGTGTGTTAACCTTGGCCGAATTGTAAATGCTACGCGCAAAACTGATGGCAAGGTGCTATGGTGTGATGAAATATATCGAAAATGGATCCGAAGTCATCCCGACGTGATAAGCAACATGAAAAGACATAGATACGTTTCAGAAAATAACAATACCCAAATCTGTAAATGTTGTTTGGGAATGTTGTCTGTAAATGCTGTGCGGCATTTGTTAACTTTGAATGTTTTTGTCCCCTTGAATAACTTTTACATACAATCTCAAGATGTATCTAATTCTTGCTTTGAAGTAAAAAATAGTCTCGATGTAGAGACATGCTTTAACAAAAGCCGAGGGGTGCCTCACTCATGAGTGTTACTAGTAACATGGAATCCAGTACAACCTGTGTGAATGGTCGAGTCGTCGGCGACTTAACCTGTGCCCACCCCACTAGGCTTACCTGGTGAAGAGGGTTGCGAGAAACTCAGCAGGATTAAAAACAAGACCTGTCAGAAGAACGGATGAGCCTACTGTAGGCTCAACAACAATTTAGCAATAGCATGGGCATTCAAAAATTCTGGGTTGGTGTCCAGCATAATGGATATATATATATATATACATATATATATATACATATATATATATATACATATATATATATGTGTGTGTGTTTATATATGTATGTATATATACGTATGTAGACATATATATACATATATATATATATATATATATATATATATGAAATATAGATAGATAAACAGACATAAACACATACATAAACACAAAAGCACATATACTTATATAATGCATGGTGACGGTAACGCTATGCTATTATGCCATTCACTTGATAGATAGCATTGTTGCCCTAGGTATTGTTAATAATTTAATTGTCGTTTTTGTAGTTGTATATGTATTTGAGGCTCTTGTTACTGTTGCTGTTGTAGTATTACAGAACAATTTGATTGTGTTAAACTGCCATGACCAGATCACGTGAACAGCGTTTGGCGGAACATAGACTGGCACAAGAGTGCTGCAAGTGTATTGGTATTGAGGGCTTCTTAAGTGGCTCAGTTGTTAGATGAACTTCCGACAGCTCACACACGCATATATAAGTACATTCATATGTACATGTATATATTCATGCATGCATGCATACACATACGCGCGCACGCACATACATAATACATACATGCATGCATGCATACATACATACATACATACATACGCGCGTGTGTATGTGTGTGTGTGTGTGTGTTTGTGTGCGTCTGTATTTATGTATATGTATGCATGTTTATATATACAGAGATTGGACAAGATAATGGAAACGCCACTTTTGATTTAACTATTTCAAATTCAGAACAGTTCTAGTCTATATATATGCATTCACGTGCATCATATATGCCTTATACTTTATGATACAGCCCTGTCTTTCCCATTCTCACTCATTTTTTATTGATATTTATATCTAAATAAATTAAAATGCGTGACCTATCTGATTTCCAAATAGGACAAAATGTTGAAGCACGGATGGCTGGAGTTGCAGTTACTAAAACTGCCGAATTGTTAAATGTTTCGAGAGCTACAGTCTCTATAAATCGGATCTAGGACAATTCGCCATAAGGCATTTCGCTGTAGGACAATTGGCCGTAGGACTATTCGCTGTACGACAATTCACCATACGGATATTTCACCTCAAGGACATTTTGTAATATAGCATAAGAAAAGAAAGATAAAAAATAAAAATAATGAAGGTCATACACTTTATTTAAAAATTTAATCTAAAAAAAACTAAAACCTAAAAATCATGTAAATTCACATTACTTTTGTGTTAAAATCACAATCAGTTTGATATCGCACCTTAAGCCCAATATCTGTCACCTTTCTGTAAACATTTTTACAGAAATGAAAATACAGCATGTTACATTTGCAGATGGAAAATTGTTTGAAAAACTCAGAAAACTAGCTTGTGCAAAATCAATCATTAGATTTTCAGGTCTTAGGGACTCAAGCAAATCTTTAACCTTTTGAAAAAACTTATTGTATGTGTCAAGAGACTTATTCAGAAGGAGACCGTAAATTTATGGGATGCATGCATGTCCTATGTAGAGTACATAGCTGATAATAAATTTCAGGACAAACCTTAAATGTTCCATCGCATTTTTATGTATCGTGCAACACTGCAGTCGTACTAGAAATCAACATTCTGTTTTCGTCTTCCACCCCACTATCGTAGAGGAAAAATCTTTCTCTGTTCTGTAGACACGTAAATTCTTCGAGAATTACATAGCCGATTCTTGATCTAGGTACAGGAGTGGCCGTTTCTTCTTTTTGACTCCATCTTCTAATGTTTCTTGATATGATAAACTTGAAGTTGATGGAGAGCGTCCTTCCTCCTCTAATTCCTCACATGCGGCTCCAATCAAAGATCGTGAAGCTCACTGGAATTTAAGTGCATTTTCTTTCATATTTGCTATTGCTTCTTGCATTTTTGGTTGGCTAGGATTCGGTAGATGTGTATGCTCACTTACAACTTTACAAATAGAAATCACTTCACTTTTCAGTTTTGTATGAACTCTGGCTTTACAGTTTGTATCAACATCCTTCCAATAGACCTTGCCTCCATATTTTCTTTCTTGTCTATAAATAAAGTTAGAGTCATCTACAAGCTTATCACCTCTGTGGCTTTTAATAGTGTACGGCATCGTAAGGGTTTAAGTTTTAACTTTTAAAGAAAAATAATGCAAATAATGTTAACTGTCGAGTTTAACCTCTCAAAACAAGCTTTTTGCTTTTGAATTTTCAAGATAAGGCTTATTTTTAAATAAATGTTAAGCGAACTTTCTGCTTTTAAATTCTCATTTCAGCAATTAACGATGCAGTTACAAATTTAAACAACTTTTTTGCTTTCAAATTATCATTTCAGCAGTTACCGAAAATGACTGATGTAAATACTATCCCTTTATCTACCTTGTTTAATTAACGACGCAATTTCAAGTTTCTAAGCTTTACGGCAAAATGTCTTTGCAGCAAAATATCCGTACGATATTTTGCTTATTGTCTTATGGTGAATAGTTCTATGGCCAATTTCTTGTCCCTTTAGTTGATCTAAATGTTAGGGTTAACGTCAGGTATTATCTGGGTACTTTGACTGACCACGTTTGTATGGTACAAACATTGCACCCTGATGGTATTGCAATATATCATGAAGATAATGTACTGATTCACTCGGCTAATATTATTCACAGTTAGTATGAAGAGCACAAAAGTTAAGTCGATCACTTGGACTGAACCTCACAATCACCGAATCTTGATATAACTGAACATTTATGGTGCATTTTGGAGCAGCAAGTGAGGAGCCCCTTTCTTTCACCACCGTCACTGAAAGAGCTAAAGCAGGTCTTACTTGAAGAGTGGTTCAAAATTCCTCTAAGAATCGTTGAAGGCCTGTACGAGTCAATTTCTCGATGCTTTAAAGCGAGGGTTGATGTCAAAGTTGGACCAACTTTGTATTTAACAATATAATAAAACTTTGTACCAGCTAAAATATGCTAGAGTTATATTCGAACCCATAATAAAGCCATCCACAGTATTTTGACATGGAGAAAATTTCTCGCTATAGACAAATAAATGTAAACATACCAAAACAGTTCGAAGTACTCTCTAACCAGACTGATGGATGCGTGCATTTCGGAGGAGTTATCTTTTCTTCAGCATCAGACAATAGGAGGAGGAGGCACGATGGACTGAGTTGAGATAGTTCTCTTTTATTATAGTCCAGTAAGCGTACTGTAACTTGTTCCGCTAATCGGCAGTGATCAAATATAGGATAGCAGTGCTAAACAGTGATGTGTATGTATAAACTGTTCAAATATGCTAGAGGCATTTTGTCATGGAGAAAATTTCCATTATTTTGTTCAACCTCAGCATGTCCATACATGTATGCATACAAATACACATACATATACATATACCTACACATATACATACATATGTACATATACATATACACGTATATTTGCTTCAATGTGCGTATATAAATGTTTTGGGGATTACATAGACAATATTTTTCGTTGGATATGAGCAGTTCCCATGAGCACTATCTTTTGGATTTCTTCCATTTTTGGATTCCCTGGTATCTGAGACAAGTATCAATCAGAACCCTTTTGCTATCATTCCTAGGGCACCTATAACAATAGGTATTGTTTTAGTCTTGAGATTCCACATTTTGCCAATTTCTATTTCAAGATCTTTATATTTTCTCAGTTTTTGGTAGGGTTTGACAGATAAATTTATGTCAATTGGGACAGTCTTATCGATGAAGATGCATGATTTATGTCTGAAATCCTTCAATATAGTGTCTGGCCTATTTGCATCTATCTTTCTGTCAGTTTGAGCAGTAAAGTTTCAAAGGAGTGAAATGTGATCATTTCCAAGCACTAGAGGTGGTTTGTGTTCCCACCAGTTTTTATCATGGGGCAGGTCCAAGTATTTTCAAATTACCCAGTGAATATACTGTGCTGCTCTATCATGCCTGTTGAGATACTTTGTAGGCATAAAAAGGCTGCACATGGAGACTTGATCAACGGTTTCATTTTGTCGTTTACATGCACGACATGTTGGGCCACTACCGTTCTCTAAGATGTTGGTCTGGTAGCTTCTTGTAGATCGGCATTGAACTTGGGCTGCTATGATAAACACTTCTGTTTCTGACTTTAAGCCAGAAGACACTAACCATTGATGCATAAGGGCTTTGTCAATATCAGCATTATTAGCTCTCTTTGGGTATTTGCCTTTGAGAGGTTTTTCTTGTCATTTATCAGTAAGAATATCTAAGGCAGCAGTTTTAGCAAAAGGTATTCACACGCTTAGCTTTTTCAGTGTTTGTTTCCGGTACATCTAATTCTGAGATTTGTTGTATCTGAAATTCACTTAGATATTTCTTTGTCTGTTTTGTTACTGAGGATGAGGTCTTCTTGTTTTCATGCTTTAAGACAAGTTTTAGGTAGGTGGTTAGGTGTCAACAATTTTCTTATCTTTCTGTCAAGATTACATACTTCAGTAATTGACCAGTTAATAATATTGAAACTGTAAGTCACGACCGGTATGGCTAAAGTATTGATCGCTTCGATCCTTTTTCTTGCGTTCAGCTCTGTCTAGAGTCTTGCTCTTACCCTACGATAATATTCTTTTATAATATTTTCCATCATCATTGAATCTTCGAT
This sequence comes from Octopus bimaculoides, assembly GCF_001194135.2. Taxonomy (NCBI): domain Eukaryota; kingdom Metazoa; phylum Mollusca; class Cephalopoda; order Octopoda; family Octopodidae; genus Octopus; species Octopus bimaculoides. Next base: position 25,984,255 of record NC_068994.1, read on the forward strand.
TCCATCATTTTCAAATACCTCTTCGTATTTGTAGCTCTCTGCTGGTTCTAACTCCTTTATAACATTCTGCTTATCAAGTTTAACGTTGGATGCTTCTATCATTTTCCCTCTGATAAGAGTAGCTTTTTCACATTTATCTAGGCCAAATTTCATCCTGTTGTTATAACTGAACTGCTTTACAATTGCTAGTAAGACCTATAGAGGTTGGCCATTTTTTGCAAAGAGCTTTAAATCATACATCTAAAGAGATAATTTATATTTTTATCAAAAATTTTATAGCCATATTGTACATCATCAAGAAGAGCGGTGGTGATAGAGAGTCACCCTGGAAAATGCCACTTGAAATTGTTACATACCCAGCATTCAAGGATTCATTGTTATTCATTATTATTCAAAGTAGTTTTCCATGATCTCATATTTACAGATGAGAAGTTTCGCAGAGTAGGTGCTATTTTGTAAATTTTCAAACATTTCGCAATGCGTATTCTTCTTCTTCTTCTTCTTCTTCTTCTTCTTCTTCTTCTTCTTCTTCTTTTTCTTTTTCTTCTTCTTCTTCTTCTTCTTCTTCTTCTTCTTCTTCTTCTTCTTCTTCTTCTTCTTCTTCTTAGTATTATTATTATTATTATTATTATTATTGTTCAGTAGTTTTATTTTTATAACGTGCTTTCACTTCACTACCGAGCGCAGCTCTGTGCGCCTTGGGTATGTGCTGTGG
>NC_068994.1:25992633-25996977 GCF_001194135.2 Octopus bimaculoides
CTGTCTGTGTTTGTTCACAAAATGAAAATAAATAAAGAAGAAAAAAAGTTTTGGTTTTGCTTTGTTTGTGATATGTGTTTTCGTATGCGTGAGTGTGTCCTGTGATTTTCACGTAGTTGTGTAAACATTAAGATGCATTATTATTATTATTATTATTATTATTATTATTATTATTATTATTATTATTATTATTATTATTGTCTTTGCACGGCTTCTAACGCTGGAGATGTACTACAGTGTCAGCTGTTCACTACCAGTGAACTAAGGTAAAAATTCTTATTTTTCGAGCACCTTCCAGAGTATTCGAGCAGTTCCAAGCACTGCTGTTTTCTGCAAGTGCTCCACTCTTATTGCAGCCCCTATTTGTTCCACGTACTTCTCGAGATCTGTGCTCACTGTTCCCAGGGCTCCGACAATTATTGGTACTACTGCTACCTTTTTCATCAATCACAATTGCTCAACTTCCCAAGCTCTCGACTTTTATTTCTTCTTTATCGCATATCTTGTTGTCAGTTGGGCATGCTACATTTATGATCTAGCATAGTTTGTTTTCTTTCTCAATTAAGACTACGTCTGGCTTCTTCTTCGCTATCTCATGGTCGCACTGAATCATAAAATCCCATAGGACCTTTGCATTTCTATTTTCGACAATGCCTTCAGGTTTGTGGTCGTACCAATTTTTTTACTCTGTCAAGTCTATACTTGTTGCAAAGTGCCCAATGGACAAGTCTGGCTATATTGTCGTGGCGTCTCTTATATTCCTTCTGGGTTAGTGGTGTACGCTTATCACTTTCTGATGTATTGTCTATTCTGTATTTTATGTAGTTTGTTCTTAGTGCTTGCTCTTGGGCAGAACAGATTAGAGCCTCCGTTTCCGGTGTTAAATCGCTTTTAGTCATCGACAGTCATATTTTTTCTCTGTCTGTCTTATCTTCAACATCCCTATGAAATTGACCATGCATTCTTTTCCTTACCCACCTATTTTCAGTTTCATTCGTTTTCAATTCTTGTAGTGCTTTATCTTTGCAATCTTTCATCCTACACAAGCCTGACCTTCTTACTTCTAATAATAGCGGTTCTGTAGCATTTTTTACATACCATGCTATGTTGTTTTCTTCTGCTCTAATGCTGTGTTTGCATCTAATAAGTCCTCTTCCCCTTCTTTTTCTTGGTACATACAGTCTGTGTCACTTTTTGGGTAGAGTGACCCAACTTCTTTGTCTTTCTGTCTAAGCTATTTAGTTCGTCTACTGTCCATGCAATTACCCCTGCTCCATATCTAAGGAGTGAAACCGCCCAGGTGTTGATAGCTTCAATTTTATTCCTTCTGTTTAAATTCGACTTAAGAATCAGTCTCAGTCTGCGTAAGTACTCCACCTTAAATTTTTCTGTCATTTCTTTCTCCATCAATTTATCCATTTCCAAAATCCCCAAGTATTTATAGCCCGTCTCTTCTATCTGCTTCATAACCTCTCCCGACGATATCTTTAGACCGTCCATACATTTGATTTTGCCTCTCTTCAATACTAACACACCACACTTTCTCAGTCCGAACTCCGTTCTGATATCAGCACTGAAAGTATATACTGTATCAACGAGGGAATTCACTTGGGCTTCATCTTTACCATAAAGTTTGAGGTCATCCATGAATAGCAAATGGTTGACTTTTTGTTGGCGGCTTTTGAATACATACCCAGCTTTTGCTTTCCTCAGAATCAGTGTCAGTGGTATCAAGCACAGTACAAAGATCATTGGGGACAGGCAGTCCCCTTGGAAGATGCTCCTCCTAATTTCTACTGTCCCTAAACTTCTTCCGTATGCTGTCAGGTCCGTCCTCCAATTCGCCATACTTTTTCCAAGCAATCGCTCAACATTCGATGCAATACCAAATAGGTTCATGCACTCCATAATCCAAGAATGTGGGATCATATAGTACGCCTTACGATAGTCGATCCATGACATGGCTAAGTTACTTTTCCTCCTCTTGCAGTCTCTAAATACAGTTTTGTCAATCAGAAGTTGATCTTTGGTACCTTCTGCTCATGTGGCAGGAATCCATTTTTTTCCAGATGTTCGTACATTGACTCTGTGAGTATTCCAGTCAATAACTTCCACATAAGTAGCAAACAGGATATCGGCCTGTAATTGTCAACCGTATTGCCTTTTTCGATGTTTTTCAAGCACAGCACTGTCATACCCAATGTCAACCACTCTGGTGTTGCTTGGTCGGCATTTAACAAAGAGTTGAGTTGCGCGGCTATTCGTGCATGACATTCACCAAATCTTTTGATCCAGTAGCCTTGAACTCCATCTGGTCCCGGGACCTTCCAGTTGCTAATTTTTTTGCTGATTTCCTTCACTTCCCTAACTGAAATGACTAGTTCTGCCTGTTTTAGACAGACTACTGTTTATTTCAGTTCTTTCAACAATTCAGCATCCTTCTTGTGCTCCTTGTCTTTGCTCCAGATGTCACTCCAAAACCTTTGACTTCCAATGTTATTTGGTATCAACTTTTCATCTGTACACCCTTCATTTATTTCCTTATAGAATCTCTTCTGATCTACTTTGAATAACCTATTCTGGTGGTAACCCTTCATTGTTTGGTCGTATCTTACCATCTTTGCTTTATTTGCAACGAGGCGCTATTTCAGTTCCCCCATTACTACTTTCATGTCCTTTCTTTCAATATTATACTTCCTTTTCAGCGCCCTGTATTTTTGCTGACTTTTTAGCTCCCCATTTTCTTTTCGGTCTAACACAGAGATTTCCTTCGAGAGCATGTCTAACACTGCCTGGATTCTTCTTTTCCACCATGGATCTTTTCTTTTGTCACTCCCATTATGTTTCTTTTTCTTGACATCAACACCCACGTTTTCTGCTACAACAATACTTGTTGCCTTGATCAAATTATTTGTTTCTGTGATGTTGTTTGTTCTGATGTATTTCAGAATTTCATTGACATTTTTCATTTCTTGGTTCAATTTCCATCGATCAACCTTTTTAAGGTTGCAAATAATGTCTCTATCGTTCTCCTGTAGTCTTACCTTTATTCTGTCGTAGATTGCCTTTTATTTATCCATCATGTCACCATTAGTTTTATTGTCTTCTTTTATATCATCTATATGTCTCTCATCAAGTAAACTACCATTGCTCCTTTCCTGTGCTATGAGATTACTCTTATTAGTAAGAACTGTATTTTCATTGTTATCTCTGTTGCTATTTTCCATTACCCGTCTTGTGATAACTTCGAGCTCTACTTCTGTGAACCAACATTTTTTCTTATTGCTCTAGCTTGATCACATTGTCTCTGTTCCGTAAGTCGAAACAATTCCTTTTCTCTCCAATGATCATACATACGTTGTAGGTAACCACTAATCTGAGCACCATTTTCATCTACCAGGCTGCTCAGGTAGTAACACTCCTTGACCACAGCATTCATTTGCTTGCTCCATCTACGCCGTGTATGGTGGTCCCTTTGTGGATATCGACAGGCTGGAGCCGGACCAGAATCTCTGAGCCTACCGGGTGTAACACTGTCATCATCATTGGCTTCAGTTTCATCACCACCGTTATTCACAATATTTTGTTTTTTCATTGTCACTCATGAGGTAGCGATCAAGTTGCGCAATTACCAGTGTTTTTTTATGTGACACCATTATTATTATTATTATTATTATTATTATTATTATTATTATTATTATTATTATTATTGAGTGAGAGAGCAGTGCATGCCATCAAAGTGACACTGGGGTAAAATATACGAAGCCCATTATACCCATCATAACTACCTGTCTGATAAGAGTACACCAGGTACATGCATCACAACCATATGTGCGCGACATGATGATCTCATATCAAGATAAACAGCGCATGTCCTCGCAGATGGGGCCCAGTTAGAATTTTCTTCAGGTCTAGTAGCTCATCCCGCTCAAAAGGTCCCCCAATAAGGTTTGTTTAAGGATGTTGAGAAAAGCACCCAAAGTTTCCAAAGATGAATTATTCAAACCCCAAAGAATTCCTCTCAACACATGGCTATGATGCTCCCCCACTACTTCTGCTCATGATCAGAGATTCACATATCGTCAGCCACCAAGGGACATGCTCAACTGGTTAAGGTCAAACAACTGACAAGCAAATCTGTGGTATTGAGCAGAATATTTGCTGTAGCCCATCTTTTATACCAAGACAAAACAATGTACATGATAACACTTCCAATCAATTAAGATCAGAAGTCATGAGAGCCACTGCCTGGTACTGCATCCGGGCATTTATTATTATTATTATTATTATTATTATTATTATTATTATTATTATTATTATTATTATTAACATTATTAATTTTTT
>NC_068994.1:26001222-26005087 GCF_001194135.2 Octopus bimaculoides
TATTATTATTATTTGTAGAATCATTATCACGCCGGACAAAATGCGTCTCTCTGCCAAAATTTGAAAACATTACTACTACTACTACTACTACTACTACTACTACTACTACTACTACTACTACTAATACTACTACTACTACTACTACTACTACTAATAATAATAATAATAATAATAATAAAAATAATAATAATAATAATATTCTTGGTAATACTGTCAGTAGAATTACTTTTAGATCTACAAATATTATGAGTACTTCTCTTTGTAACCAACCCTGTCGAGTACTTCATTTTAATATTGAAAATACTGCCTAAAGATATTTTCATTAGCTCATAGATAAAAAATGTTAGTGGGTAGCCCCTTTTCTATAGAATTTATTATACTTCTAAGGGACTGGAATAGCAGTTTGCGTAATATTATCATCTAGCTTGGAGTATGGGTAGAATAAGTCCAAGGTGATGTCGAGGAAGTTAGCTATCTTAAGATTATTTTCCACTATAATTCCTAGTCCATAGTTTCTAAAAAAAATTTCGTAATCGCTTCGTAATCCCTTCAATACACACTTTATTAGTGCCCACCCCGAACCACCAAGAGAATTCAGGGGATTCTCTCCCGTAAACAGTGGAATAAATATATTCCGACAGGGATCGGTGACTTGCGCAGAGTCTTCCTGGTTCATAATTTCTCATCAAACTCTACAACTGAACATCTGGCATTGAGAATATCAATATCCCGACGTGTTAATGAAGAATTTTTCATTGCGAAAATTAGAGCCTTATTTAGTAATAATGAATAATTATCAATGTCTAATTGCATGAAACTATACCAACATTTGTGTTGAATATGCTCGAACCAATCGGTGATGTCAGAAGTGTTGGACCACTGACTGAAGCTTAGTTAATCAGAAATAGGGGAAACAATAGTGTCAATATTTTCTTATTAATCCGATCAATATCAGATTTCGAAGGACATATCAGCTTTACAGACGCGTGCTCCCTTCAGATTAATCCTAAGTTTTTCGGTGCGATCTTCGAGGTTAAGTTAGCAGATGATTCGATATCCTTCGGAGTTGATGTGATCCAGTATGGATCTTGAAGTTATCTTATTATTCCTATGTAGTTCCTTAAGTATAAGCATCCGGTAAAGTAGTTTCTCTGAAATATAGTTAGAGGATCTCCCTTAATTAAAGCAAATATTCTATTCGCTCTGCAATTATTAATCGGAGCACTTTAATCAAGAGGAATTAAGTAAATGAATAAGCAACACTGGAATTTATTAATCGTGTCACCCCTTTAATGTACCAAATAATATAATACAGTAAATAGTTTTCTTAGAACAATGTCGGCAACTGTCTTCAAATATGTTTTGAGAAGGTCATATGCTGGGATCTTTGGCACTATGCAGCGGCGCCCCGTTTTGCTGTTTGAGTAAGTTTTAAAATCAAAGTTTGGTACAAAACCTTCCAGGATTTTCCAGATGCATATCTTTCCTGCCTTTGTTCTGAGGAGAAGAGTTTTAATTCATTCAGTCTTTCCCAGTGGCTAATACATTGTATTAAGACGACTTTTTTAGTAGCTTCGTTGGAATGCTTCGAGTGAATTTTATACTGTGTGGTGACCATAGTTGGGAGCAGTAGTCCAAGCGGCTGAGGACGTATGTCCTCCACAGGACCATCAATGTCTCCTTTTTTCCTTGTTTTGAAAGTTTGGGAAAATTCTTGATTTGAAAGTTCATCTAGCTAGCTGTCTGCATTTTATTACTAAATTGGTAATATGCACATGAAAAGATGCATCATTGCTCAATTCAATACCCATGTCACGCACTAATTTTGATTCAGGGATGCAATCCTTTCCGGGTCAGTGTATCCTGGCTGCATGTCATTTAGCTTTGTGTTGGTAGCGTAGGACCTGGAATTTTCCTGCATTGAACTGCATGTTGTTGTCCTTAGCCCACCTGTATATTGCGTCCAATTCCCGTTGCAGATGTGCAATATTTCCAGGATTTTGTATTGTCAGAGAAACTTTGTCTCACCGCATAGTTAGCAAGGGTGGCTATCTGAGCAACTGAGAGCATGTCTGAGAGGGCCACTATAAATAGCAGGGGCCCTAAGACAGTGCTCTGTGGAATACCACTCGCTATTTGTATTGCCTTGGAGGTGGCTCCGTTGGCCACCACTTCCTGTCGTCTATCTTTAGAAAGTCTTGCAGCTACACTCGAAGTTTTCCGCCTATGCCGAGATCACGCAGTGTGTGACATAGCATACTATGGCCGACTTTATCAAAGGCTTTTGCAAAGTTGAGATATATCACATCGATGTTCGAGTCATTTAGTACCTGTTTTAACATTCAGTCGTAGTGTTGCAAGAGCTGTGTTAGACAGCTTCTACCTGGTCGAAATACATGCTGGCTGTCAGTCACAAAGTCATATTTTTCAAGGAACGTGATTAGTTCCTTGCAGATTATTCGTTCCATGACTTTCCTGTTGTGTGAGGTCAGAGAGATAGGCCTATAATTTTTAGCATCTGCTCTGCTTCCTCCCTTATGGATAGAGCATATTATCCCTCCCTTCAGTTTGTCTGGAAGTTTACGACTTGCAGGAAAGCTCTAAAGGAGAAGCTGCAATGGTTTTGCAAGGGCTCGTTTGCAAGATTTGAGAAGGACTGCTGGAAATCTATCAGAGTCAGCAGCGGAGTTTGTGTCAACCTCATCTATGGCCAGTGTTACATCCTCTTCTTCAATGTTTATGTACTCAGTTTTCGCCTCTTTGGTTACAGGAAAAGTGGCAAAGAATTCTGCTGGTTTGTTCACTTGCCTATGTCCCAGAGGTATAGTGAACACACTTTGGAATTGATCTGTTGCGGCCGATGGGGTCCACAGGGTCAAAGTCGCTTTTGACCCTACCCGGCAATACCCTTACATTTAAGAGCCTGGGCCCGCTATCCCCCAGGCCCCGTCGGATGATATCTTCAATCCAACCCGCCTCCGTGCCTGGGGGTAACCCACATACCCAGGCTCTTATTAATTTCCTCCCGCAGTACGACGGGAGGAATAGAATTTCGTTGTCCTCCAAGGGCTGACTCGCAAAATTGCGAGTCTCCTCCAGGGTGTCAAACAGCAACCATACAGTTGCATGCTTGACACCACGGGATATGTATTTCCCAGAGGACAAATAGTCTTTCAGTTCTTTTTCTATAGTTGGTTTTGGGAAGACGGTGATGGTATCAAGAACTTTAGAGCAAGTTCTAATCACCACCGTCCTCTCCTCCATATCTTTTAATCACTACTTGGGTGGGATAATTTCCCACTCCAAAGCAGTAGTCTTCTCTTTTAACTTTTTTCCTGCCATAACTAAATGTTCAAATAGGAAACAATTGTTCACAAAAAAGTCTCAAAAGGATGACAGTTCAGAAAAAAGAAATAGTTCAGTAAACGAAACAGAAACAGTTAAAAAAAGGGAGGAAGAGAAAAACAAAGAAAACAGTTCAAAGAAAAAGTAAAGAAAGAATTAAAAAAAAAAAAAGGTAAAACACAGCATCCTCGGAAGGAACAAAATGGGCTACGCCGTACTCCAGCCCTGGCTTGAACTGGTACTCCGTTGCAGTCAAATAAACACACAATAGTCTGGTCCGTAATTCAGCGACCAAAGTAAGAAAAAAAATCTTTAAATGGCTTCTGCTTGCTGAACTTGGTTATTTCATAGAAACGCCCACCAGCAGCCAGCCACACACACTATGCCTGGAACAGGCACCAATTCAATCAAATTTTCTCAAATTTTCGAATTTTCGACACCGCCAAGCGCAAGCGAAATGCTCTAGAGCTGGGCAGAATATACTGTAAAAATAATAACACAATACTTCTACCCAGCTCAC
>NC_068994.1:26005162-26005991 GCF_001194135.2 Octopus bimaculoides
ATATATATATATATATATATATATATATATATATACATACACACACTTAATATGTATATATATATAGTCATGAAATCTTCAAGTGGGATAAGGGAAATTGTATTTTCTTCATAATATTTTGCCGAAATATGAAGTCAGGATTTAAAATTAAGGAATAAGCAAGAGGAATAAAATATGCATATTAATTTTTTTCTTATTTATTACGAAGGTATAAACAATTTTGGTTTTACAGAAACCATTATCATGGCATAACCCTAGATTTATTAAATAAACATTCTATGAAATGAGACGTTACTTATGGAAGGAAAATAAGTAGTCAGGAAGAAAATTAGAACTGTGCAACAAGAATTTTATAGATTTTGGACTCTCTATAACAACTGAAAATGAACAGGAGTCAGTTAACTACCTAGATTTTAACCTAAAGCCCTTACTGGCAACTATGAACCGTTCCATAAGCCTGACTCCAATCTTAAATATATGACTGTTGGAAGTAATCATTCCAATTCTGTCAAAAAATTTTTAGTTTACAATATTTCTAGAATATCTAATTTAGCATCTAGTAAGGATATTTTTTTAACAAAAACGCAGACTATTATAACATGGCACTCTGTAAAGCTGGGTATAACCAGAAGTTAAAGTATTATGCACAAAATGTGGACCACGGTTGCTCTAATAACATTGTAGTTATTCACCGTAGCAATAAATTTAAAAGGCCTAGACGAAATAAAAATAAACGTCCAATAGATAACAATGATCTGCAAAATATGAAAACAATTTATTGATTCGTACGTCAGACAATAAAATAAAATGACACACCCCATATATATAT
>NC_068994.1:26006001-26010052 GCF_001194135.2 Octopus bimaculoides
GAAAATTTGTAAATTATAATGTAACTTCTGATAAAAGCAATATTATTTGGTTCGTTATTCCATTCGCTAAGCAAATTAAGAATAAATTGATTGGTTCTTTATATAAACTATTTTCTAAACATTTTACCAAAGAAAATAGATATTATGATGTAATTAACACCAGTTTTCTTCGTGTGGCTTTTTCTCTTTCTAAAGATATGTCCCAAATTATTTCTTCCCTTAACGAGAGGAAATTGTCAAATTTTTATAACAATAATTACCCGATCAAATGCAACAATAATAATACTCTAAAAAATAAGGAATATATAAATAAATCTTCCAATATACAAGGGGAAACAACCCACGTTGAATCCCATCTTCACCCGAGGAAGAGAAATAACGCTGTAAACAACAATTATTCTGACTGTAGTGATATAAATCAAAATAGAAATATGAATAGAAATGAAAATATATATAGTGATAGCAAAGTTAAAAATAGCTGTTTGTTTAATAATTATTGTAAACAAACAAACAAACAAAAAAGTTGTATGTAGATGTAGAGTTTCTTTTACATTGGTTCAACAGAAAACTATATGAAAAACGTATCGCGGACCACAATTAAACCTTTAATAATAGAAATATGTCGTCTCATACTTGCCTTAGCAAATTTGTTTGCGACATGAAGGACAAGAATAAAATGTTCATTGTGGAGTGAGACATAATAATCTGGGCTGATGCCTATAAAACTGGAAATGCCTATTGTTTTCTTTGTGTAGAAGAATTATTCCAAATCCTAATTTCTAGGCGTAGACCTCTTAACACTAAAAAGAAGACGCGTTATCTTGTGTTCACACCTATAAATATGTTTTCAAAAACTACCATTAAATATAATGTAAAGGTTACTAGGACTATAAATTTGGTGGGTATCTCAGGATTAATATACTAACAATTGATAATTAGTAGTGCTGGCACTCCGTCGCTGACGACGTCGAGGGTTCCAGTTGATCCGATCAACGGAACAGCCTGCTCGTGAAATTAACGTGCAAGTGGCTGAGCACTCCACAGACACGTGTACCCTTAACGTAGTTCTCGGGGATATTCAGCGTGACACAGTGTCACAAGGCTAAACCCTTGAATTACAGGCACAACAGAAACAGGAAGTAAGAGTGAGAGAAAATTGTACAGCAGGGTTCGCCACCATCCCCTGCCGGAGCCTCGTGGTGCTTTAGGTGTTTTCGCTCAATAAACACTCACAACGCCCGGTCTGGGAATCGAAACCGCGATCCTATGACCGCGAGTCCGCTGCCCTAACCACTGGGCCATTGTACCTCCACGATAATTAGTAGATATACAAACAATTGATAATTAGTACATATTTTGATTTGTTAACGTTAATGCTTTCCTCAATTAAGATCATTTGTATCTGTTCTCATTATTATTTAAGTAAATATTATTGTGCACAAATGTTGATGGGGTAATATTCAGCTATGGCAAATTATAAGCAGTTTTAATTTGTCATCGTCTCGTAGCTTTCAATACATCAACACGCACGCACAAATACATAAAAAATATTACATCTACGCAGCTATGGTTTTAATTAAAAAATAATAATTATAATTTATTATTTGACTATAATTACTAGAGATTGCAACTGGGTGACTTATAATAAATTTCTTAAGTGATTAAATGATTTAATGACATTTTGATCTATCATAAGTTTTAATATAAAGAATAATGCCTTTAGTTTATAGAATAGTAATCGCATCGAAATATCGTTTAAGCTAACTAACGGCAACTTTTGTTTTTCAACACATTACATACGCATGCGCACAAATGCATTAAACAAATTTGCATACACAGGGTGCGGTGAATATATTGTCGTCTAAATTACGCAAAAATGAAAGTAACTCTGGACATCTCGTTTTAACAGATATGTCTATCAAAATTACATAAAAATATCTTGAAATACTAAAGAGTAAATTTATTCAATAAAATCGTCATTGGCTTCAGCCACGGTTTCCAGACGACTTCGGATCTCCTGCAACTCTTCTGGATGGTACTCTTAGTTTAAGTTGATGAATGCTGCCATAATCCTTGCCTTCAGTTCATCTTTGGTCTTAGAAAGAGTTTTGTTGGTCACTCGCTCAACTGTACCCCACACATAATAATCAAGGGGGTTGCAGTCTGAGGAGTTGGATGGCCAGATGTTAGGAGGGATGTGGTAACAGAAATTGTCTGAAAGCCATGACTGGGTTCACCTGCTTGTGTGGCAGAGTGCAGAGTGCAGAGTCCTGTTGCCAGACATAGAATTTTCCAGTAGTCATCCTCTTGATCCAGGGCAGCACTACCTCCTCCAGGCACTTGATGTAGGTCTCCGTGTTGAGTCTGAGGCCGTGTGGGAAGATGAATGGAGGCGTAACGTTGCCATCACTAGTGATCACTCCAAAAACCATGATGTTGACTGGATGTTTGATTTTATCACTCTCGGTACATGTTTTGGAGACAAGGCAAGCAAACAGTTGTTCTGTATGTTCACCATCTGATACTGGTAGAAATTTTTCTCGTTTGAGAAAAACCAAAACATGTTCAGTTGGAGGAGATGCTTAAGTTTGTTCAAAAGCTTCGTAGCGCAGTCTTTCCTTTTGCCCTTGATGGCTTGGGATAAAAATTAGTTCATTCTCATCTTGTATGAGGAGTACCGAATGTCTTCATGCACTACCTGCCTGGTAAGAAACTCAGACACTCCCATGTCTCTAGTGATGGAGGGATCGTTGTCAATCATGGCCTGGATCTCACCAACAAGTTCAGGAGATCTTTTCTTATCAGAACGATCAGAGTGAATTTTCGCGCTATCATACCTTCGTAATCATCATTAGACTCATCCAACTCTTTACGAATGCTCTACACTATCTTCAGATTGACACCGAAACACTCTGAAATGTTCGTATTGAAGTTTCCGACGCGAATGCCAAGCAGTACAGCATGTTGTTTCCAAATTTCTAGCAAAGAGAATTGCATCATGGTGCTGTTTTTCTCACAGACGATGCCCAACTGACCCTACTATACTGTGTAGTCGACAAAATAAAAAAAGCAAAAAATGCGCATGTGCAAAATTAAAAATATGAAATTGCGACAGTTTACCAATGTCACCCTGTACATGTACATAAGTAACGATTTCTTAAATACATTGGCTGCAAAAACGCACATATCTGAGTCTATCAAGGATCTACCAACACGTTGGAATGTAGCTCCTTTCTGTCAAATTCTTCCCCTGACGAAATGTCCAATTAGCTATATTCAATAGTAAACTTTAATTTAATTCAATTTCTAAAATTGAATTAACTGGATATGGAAACAATTATAGGTGCCAAGAGTTTGTTTTTGTTTGGAATTAAATGTCTATATCTCAATTTCTCCGTTTTCTTACCCAAGGTGCCACGCAGTGGGACTGAACCCGGAACCATGCGGTTGGTAAGCAAGCTACTTAGCGGTTGGACAAAATAATGAAAACACCTAGCATCATAGCATCATAATTTTGAAATATCTATAAAACCGTCAAAAGCATGTTTATTCTTATGTTTTTTTAATTTATTATTAGTCTTGCTTAGTATATGTTTTGCTAAAATTGCTAGTTTCTTTTCAGACATTACCAGAAAAAGGTAATTAAAATTCATTAAAATGACAGATCTATCAGACTTTCAAAGAGGTCAAATTGTTAGTGCTCGTCTGGGAGGTGCTAGCGTAATAAAAACAGCCAAAATGTTCGGTGTATCAAGAAGTACTGTCTCGAAAGTAATGATAGCCTTTGAGAAAGAGGGAAAAACCTTCTCGTCGAAACAAAACTCCGGAAGAAAACCAAAACTTTCAGGTAGGGACCGTCGGACTCTTACGTGATTTGTTAGAAAGGATCACAAAAGTACAGCGCCCAAAATTACTGTAGAACTTAATGACCACCTCGAGAACCCAATTTCCACAAAAACTCTTCGCCGGGAGCTGTACAAAACCGGATTTCACGGGAGGGCTGCAACCAGAAAACCACCACTTTCAAAAACAAACGTTGCAAAGCGTTTCG
>NC_068994.1:26010107-26011162 GCF_001194135.2 Octopus bimaculoides
CTTCCAACTGTTTAACATGGAGGAGAATCTGTGATGATCTGGAGGGCTATATCTTGGAAATCCGCCGGCCTAATGATTTCCCTTCATGGCAGAATTAATAGTCAAGACTATTTAAGCATTTTATTTGATTCAATTCATCCTATGGTTGCGGAACTGTTTCCGGAGGGAAACGCAATTTTTCAGGATGATAATGCACCAATTTACACAGCTAAAGTTGTTACTGAATGGCACGAGGAACATTGTAGTGAAGTTGAACATCTTATCTGGCCACAACAGTCCCCAGATCTCAATATTATTGAACATTTATGGTGCATTTTAGAAAAACAGGTAAGGAGTCGATATCCTCTGCCATTATCACTACAAGAACTGTAGACTGTTATAGCTGAAGAATGGATAAAAATTCCTTCGGAAACAATTCAAACTTTGTACGGAACTGTGAAATCTTGCGTGCGTTAATTTCAACTCTTCTTTTCAGTTCCCAAGTAAACTGACATCTGACGTCAAAAGTAAACTGACATCTGACGTCAAAAGTAGCTAGTAGCGACTTCTCTTGAAAAATTACAAAATTTTGGATCGTGATGTTATCAAGTACCTGCAGAAAAAGGATTTAGTCACCAAGGACATTCATGCTAACATGATTGATACATTAGTGGATGACGCTCATACACACACACGCACATACTTCTACCAATATCATCTATTGCATCCCTTGCTCTCTCTGCCATTCTCTGTACATCGGACAAACGGGGCGCCGCTTGATCGACCGGTTCGCGGAACACCTGCGAGACATCTGTCTTGACAATGACTCCCCGGTGTCACGCCATTTCCGCTCTACTGGTCACTCTTTGCAACACCTGTCCGTTTTCAGATTGTCCTTGCACATGGGCCATCCGGACTCCCGTTTGCGCCGTGAACAGGGATTAATCTTCTCTCTTCGCTCCTTTGCACCACATGGGCTCAACTCTCCTCCCTTCTTCATCTAACCCCCTCCCCTTGCCTCTCTCATCTCTCTGCCTCTCTCCCCCTCTCAATTCCTCCTACTTCCTCCCACCCAC
>NC_068994.1:26011801-26012697 GCF_001194135.2 Octopus bimaculoides
ACTATCAGATGTTGTTATACCCAACCTCTACCTACCCACATACCCAACCTCTACCCCCACATCCAGCCTAACTCACAACCCACCCGTACTTTTCCCACTCTCGCCTCCCCACCTCCCAACACCATAACACTCCACCACGCTACACCATACCACACAACACATCATAACACACCACCACGCACACACCAGCACTGACCAACTCCCTTCCCCACATTTTCACACCTTCACACCTACATACACACACACATACGTAAAGATCACCAGCATTCTCTCACACACACGCACCTTCGTTTTGGGGTCACTACTACTTTGTTATCTCTCCTTCTTAACTCTCCTTCTTCTTAACTCTCCTGTGTGACCCTTCTGTCCGGCATTCGCCATGATGGATCGCTACACACATTTTTTCTCTCCTTGTTTCTTTCCGTATTCCTTTCTGTAGAAGAGCGTAGGCTCGAAACGTTAAAGACTTTCTCAATTCCCGAACGTTATACTAATACACCTATTTGTTTTGAACACCACCTGTCTTCGTCTGTTGTTATTTTTTGTGAATTCTCCCTGTATATATATGTATATATAAATACATATATATATATATATACATGTATATGATATCATTATGCATGCATGTAATATGTATGTATACATGTATGCATGCGTGTATGTATGCATGTACACCCCTCCACCCCCACACACATACACATATATATAATCCTCCATGTGATAGGCTTGAAAAATAGTTGATATTTTTTCTTAACACGAAACCAATTGTAGCCTCAATACATAAACAAAGAAATTCTATCCACCAATGTGGTGTTGAACACTCATTCTCATCGTTCGACGTTTACGTATATACATACATTCATATATATATATATATATATATATATATATATATA
>NC_068994.1:26015201-26017674 GCF_001194135.2 Octopus bimaculoides
TATATATATCATATATATATATATATATATCATGTATATATATATATCATGTATATATATATATATATATATATCAAAAAGGAATTTTAAAAAATATCACATCCACGTACACTCACCCATAGGAGCAGAACTGCAAAGGAAAGAGGTGATATTAAACAACTAGAATATAAACCAATTACAACTCAACTGACCACAAATTAAGGAACAACTTATCACAACTAAGAATCTGGTGATATCTGACTCTTGCTCCCTTGTTTTCTCTCACTTTACAGTTCGCTTCTCCCTCATTTTTACTCACCCTGTCACTTACAGTGGTACCAACTGGTGTTTTCAATATACTGGCGATTGCACAAGTGGCTGCTTAGTTGTGTTTATGTATGTATGCACGTATGTATGCATGTATGTATGCATGTATGTATATATGTATGGATGGATAGATGGATGGATGCATGCATGCATGCATGAATGCATGCAAGTATGTACATATATACATGTATATTTCTATACACATATACATACATGCATATATACATACATATCTATTCGTTCATAAACACACGTGTATGTAAATAAGAATATATATGTCTGTATATATGCATGAATTCATTTATATAAATGTATGCATATATACATACACATACATACATTCATATATATATATATATATATATATAGAGAGAGAGAGAGAGAGAGAGATAGATAGATAGATAGATAGATAGATAGATACATAGATAGATAGATGGAGTGAGGGATACACGCACACAAAAGTCTGGTGCTGTGAGAACACATGGGAATGACGTTTCCTTATTTTTTTCAAATATACCCAAATTTAAAATGATCTAATATAACGATATCATTCCTTCAGCATGTGTTGAAATATGCCAAAACAATTTAATTCCACACAAATATATGTTACTTTACATATAATTTATGTGTTAATTCTATATACTGAAACTTTCTAAGAAGCATATTTTGCTTTAAAGTAGTATCCCCTTATAGACACAATTGTCAGAAATCATACTGTTTCCATTTCCCTCAGCCAATATTTTTACATTAGCCTTCTTTCAAACTCTAGGTAATGCAACATACAGCTGACCATGTGAGAAGAATTGTGTCGGAAGATATATTCCAATTTGTTCTAAAGTCTGTTTGTGCACCTTGTTGCACGTTAAGGCAAAAGCTGGCTTGACAGGAAATTGTTTGCGTGTAAATGTAAATGTAAATTCCATTTCTTGAGACACAAGTGGTATTCTAGAGATTAGCAGAGTTGATTCTGCATAAGGACCAGAAGCAACCTTAGCCTCAATAACATGATCATTTAAGCTGACAGTGATGTACTGTGTGCCATTGCAATTTCCATTAGTAGCATCTAAATTTCTCAGAAACATTATGCATCGTTTTTTCTTCAGTTTGAGAATGTGTGGTGGAAACCCTGATGGTGTAAATTTGTTGATGAACTCGAATGACCTTCTACAAGAAGTCTTAGATTAGTTGTCAAGTGCACTACTTCCACATGATTGCAAAGAAAAGATCTCTTTAGTGTTGCATCAACAATATGTGATCTGAAACCATTATTTTGAAGCAGAATATTCTCCTCTCGAGATACCCTAACCAGTCGGCCATGTGTAGCGGAAACAGAATCATGCATATTCAGGCATCTGTTTCAGTCGCTTTGCCCTGATTTCATCTGATTCAGTTACCCGTCTTTTTCTCTGCCGTTGTATCTTTGCTGAAAAATTTTCTCTTTCAGTCACATTTTATACACAAATGAAAGCTCGTTAAAAACTATCTTGTTTAGCGTACTAGAAATAGCATAGTTATTATTGTAAGGCTTATAGCGTTCCAAGTAGCCATAACAACAAAATCACATCCTCATTTAAAAAAAAAATACCGACATATTAAAGAATTTTCATCTCATAAAAAATATTCATTTAACAAACTGATGAAACTAATAATATTCTGGAAATTGTGCTTCGTATCAAAATTTATATAGCTATTAAGTTGTCAAGAAAGTTCTTGCGGTTTTTAACCTTTAAATTCAGATGCAAATATTTCGGTTCAAACAAAACTTTATTAATCGAAATAAACACCATCAGAATCAACACACTTTTTCCAACACAAAACAAGTTTATTTATGCTAGTAGCGTAAAAATCCTGCATTCTGGTGGCGATGAAGTCGTTGAAGGCGTGTTTGGCATCGTCTTGGTTATTGAAGCATTTCTCACGCAGGAAGTTGTCGAGATGCTTGAAAAGTGGTAGTCAGTAGGCGAGAGGTCTGGTGAGTATGGCGGATGAGGTAGAGTTTCGTAGCTCAATTCGTTCAACTTCTGCAGGGTCAGTTGTGCGACGTGCGGGCGAGCGTTGTCGTGGAGAAGAATTGGTCCTTTTCTATTGACCAATGCTGGCTGTTGTCGGAGTTTCTTATGCCTTTCATCCATTTGCTGACAGTACTTCTCCGCAAATGGATGAAAGG
>NC_068994.1:26017762-26018494 GCF_001194135.2 Octopus bimaculoides
TTTGGCTTCACAGCTGGAGCTTCGTCGGAGTCCAACCACTGAGCTGAGCGTCGCCGGTTGTCGTAAAGAATCCACTTTTCATCACAAGTCACAATCCGGTCGAGAAACGGGTCGTTCTTGTTGCATAAAAGAAGGGAAGACGACCCTTGAAAACGGCGTTTTTTTTTTTTTTTTGGTCGTTGTTCAATTCATGCGGCACCCATTTCTCAAGTATTTTTGTTTTTCCAATCTCTTTCAAGTTGTTGGAAATTGTCGTATACGTTACATCTAATTCAGAAACAAGTTCTAGAACAGTTGTGCATGGATTGGCTTTAACTAAGGCTCTTAATTGATCGTTGTCAACATCCGATGGCAGACCACTACGCTTATCATCTTCAAGACTCTCGTCACTGCTACGAAATTTCTTGAACCACCATTGTGCTGTACGTTCATTAGTGCTTCCTTGATATCACGATCTGTTTCAGCAGCTTTTCGGCCTAACTTGGATTGGAATAAGGAAATTGTGCGAATTTGCTTTTTGTCCATGTTGTATTCAACGTTCCGAAAAAAATGGCCTAATTATTCAAAAAACAAAAGAGAGTAATACGATTAGATAGGGCAAAAACGGGCTTTAAAATGATGAAGTCAAAGTAATTTAGCGAAAATTAATTTGAAATTACATCATTTAAAATAAAAATTAAAAATTCCGCAAGAACTTTCTTGACAACCTACTATTTTGTGTAATAGAATTCA
>NC_068994.1:26019575-26020883 GCF_001194135.2 Octopus bimaculoides
TATATATATATATATACATATATATATATATATATATATTGACACGTTTATAATTTAGTTTTTATAAATTATAACTCTATTATTTTATTATTTTTTCATGTTTATTCTCGATTTAAATTCATCTCAATGCCCAGCATCGGTTCAGTCTGGTAGCTCACCTGTAGTGGAATCTTCTATTAAGTACGGTTTGCCTTAACATCGCCTTTCACCTGGTCTTCTATTTAAACTTCTTGTACATGTCATGTACGTGAAACTATTGGTAACGCATGTGATTAGGGTGTTGCACTCGCGACTGTGAGATCGTGGTTTTGATTCCCTGACGAGGTGTTGCATTGTCTTCTTCAGCAAAACACTTAATTTCACGATGCTCTGTGATCATTTTGTCATCTGACATGTGGCACATGGTGCATCTGCACAGGTAATGTTAATTTAATGGAGGGAGTGAGCTTATGTGAACACAAACATTTGATCCCTATAAACAAATCATTTGTGTAGTCTAACGACTGGTGAGTCCATTATGTATACGTCTATATGTGTGTGTGTGTGTGTGTGTGTGTGTGTGTGTGTGTGATAATACTGGTCAACAAATTTTTTGTTGCATTGATATCAACACTTGATATTACCTAATATGAGAGCATAGATTTCAGATTTGAAGTTCGTTATTTCCTAAATGCTCTAATTTTGGGGGAATCAAGGCATTTGAAAATCTAGCGAGAAGATAAAACTAGTCAATGGCCTGGCAATTTATTTTATTTTGATGAAAATAGCTTGAAACCATGGTTCAGGAAATAGATGGTAAATGTTTTTATTTTTCATTCCTTTTCGAAATTATCCCTAATTGTGGTTTGGAGTTTGACTGCTCCTTCTAGCGGGTTAGATGTCCTATTATGGACATCTCTCTTATGTGTCTAAATATACACAGTATGTTGTTGTTGGCACTCCGTCGCTTACGACGTCGAGGGTTCCAGTTGATCCGATCAACGGAATGGCCTGCTCGTGAAATTAACGTGTAAGTGGCTGAGCACTGTTTTCGCTCAATAAACACTCACAACGCCCGGTCTGGGAATCGAAACTGCGATCCTATGACCGCAAGTCCGCTGCCCTAACCACTGGGCCATTGCGCCTCTACACACGGTATGTATTTATATGAACAATATATAGTCTATTGACTAGTTTTTTCCTCTCGCTAGACCACTGGTAGCAAAAAGGATTTCTAAATTTTTTTGCTACCCTGAGATTTATTAATAATGATATAATGATTTTTTGGCTAATTTCTGGAAGAAAATCGGCATTTTTTGTATTTGCTAC
>NC_068994.1:26021026-26021662 GCF_001194135.2 Octopus bimaculoides
GCACATGCGCGGTAGATATGAAAACTTATAACATTTAAGCACGCGGCATGTTCTATGTATTGCGTCGTGTTTATATATTAATCTTGGCTTTCCTGCTGTCGATAGCTGGCCTAGCAAATTATTTTATTTTGCTGAAAATAGCTTGAAACCATGGTTCAGAAAATAGATGGTAAATGTTTTTATTTTTCATTCTCTTTCGAAATTATCCCTAATTGTGGTTTGAAGTTTGACTGCTCCTTCTAGCAGGTTAGATGTCCTATTATGGACATCTCTCTTATGTGTTTAAATATACACTGTATGTATTTGTGTGAATAATATAGTCTATTGACTAGTTTTTTCCTCTCGCTAGACCACTGGTAGCAAAAAGGATTTCTAAATTTTTTTGCTACCCTGAGATTTATTAATATATATACATATATATGTTTATATAGGCGTAGGAGTAGCTCTGTGGTAAGTAGCTTGCTTACTAACCACATGGTTCCGGGTTCAGTCCAACTGCGTGGCATCTTGGGCAAGTGTCTTCTACTATAGCCTCGGGCCGACCAAAGCCTTGTGAGTGGATTTGGTAGACGGAAACTGAAAGAAGCCCGTCGTATATATGTATATATGTATATATATATATATATACACATATAT
>NC_068994.1:26021833-26025378 GCF_001194135.2 Octopus bimaculoides
GTTCGACTAATGGCGGTGCTCCAGCATGACCGCAGTCAAATGACTGAAACAAGTAAAAGAGTAAAAGAGTGTATATATATATATATATATATGTGTGTGTGTGTGTGTGTGTGTGTGTGTGTGTGTGTGTGTGTGTGTCTGTATGTATATATAATATGATATTATAATGATATTAGGGAATATATCATTCCAAACGCACAGGAATATCCAATTTAGTAATACCAAATTAAATTTCACAATATATAATATATGTATGTAGTAGGAGGAAGTAGGAGTAGTAGGAGTGTCAATATTTGCGTAGGAATACAAGTATAAGGGGGAGATAATCAATTTCTGAATGTTACTTCGCAATGAGTTACCTCCTTTGTCCAGTCCAGAATGGTCACCATAATGCAGGAATGGAGGGTATGTTTTTTTCTTTTTACCCCAGAAGCCCCATTACTCCATAAGTGAAAAATCTGAAGAGTGTAGTGCAATCTGTGGAACATAAGTGATGTATGTGCCAAGCGTGAACGAAATCGGATGAAAAATATTGATTTTAAGTTGGATCAAATAAATAACCTGTCACACACACACACACACACACACACACACACACACACATCTTCCGTTTTATATATTATAGATGTATAAATACTTTTATTAAAGCTGCAAAATCTTCACAAAACTTTTACTCAGGGTTTCACGTTCCCGTTCGCCGGATAGTTGTGATGTGATATTCATAACAACTGTCGGACGAACGGGAACGTGAAACTCTGAGCAACAGATTTTGCAGGTTTAATAAAAGTATATTACTCTACCTTAGGTATTCAAGTACTATTTTCCCACTTCTCTTTGCATCTATGTGCTTACTTGTGTACATATGTATGTATACATACATGCATATATATACATGTGAGTGTGTGTGTGTATGCATACATATCTTTATATATTAATGTATACATACATACAGCCATCAAAGAACTCACAGGAATCGACCCATGGTAAATTGTGATGTGGCTATTGTTCACAATAGAACATGCGCAACATGTGGAAAGGTGTGCCTTTCAGTTGCAGGATTGATATCTATTCTTATACAAGAATGATGTTGACAGTGACTTCGAAGCTTCGGCCAGTTAAGCCATTGTCAAACTGCGATGCATTGGAATTAGCCTTTCCTTTATATAGTCTCTGTTGGCTTCAAATCATCTTTGGGTCTGTGGGTTTGAGTGGGATGGTAATTAGGTCTTTTTGATCGATTGTTATGGAAAGGTGCTTTGGAAAAAGTTTAATTGTTTAAACTTGGGGTTATGTTATTGTTTGGAATTTATTCATGCATGTAGAACTTTGCAAACAAGCCTATAGGTGGTTCTGTTTTGTTAGGTAGGCACAAGGTGTGATAGTATGTTTGTTGCTTTTGATATTGGATTTATTCTTTTTGCTTTGACAGCGTAAAAGGTCAAAGGTACAAAATCCAGTATTTAAGCTCATAGTGTTTGTGGGAGTGTCAATATTAATTCACAAAAGAATGTAGATAGGTGGTAAGTTTAGGCTGACCATTTCTTGTTGTTTTTACCACAATGTGCAGCAGCCACCACTTTCCATATCGACCAAGAAATCGAATTATCTTTACCTAGTTGTCTTAATTGCCAAATTACTTTAGATAGCGATGTGTAGTTTGCTTTCGTCTCTGTTCTTATATTATATTATAAAATGATTACGTAATCTAACTTTGAATCTGTTTGAAGTCATGCCAGTGTAATTATATACTGTCCTGAATTTTAGGATCGAACATTTATAGAACACATTATCAATAAAACGCTTATTTTCTAGGGTCATTCAGTTGGTCGCCTACAATTACACATATTCAAATTCTTTGCTAAAGTACTGTTTCTAAGTTCTCTGCTGTTGTCCATATGCCTGAATTCATTATCACTGTTCAAATTTGTACTATGATGATATATTTTGACATTCCTTATATTATTACGGTTGCTTCTATTGTTGCTACACTCGATAGTGTCATCTGTAGGGAAATTAGAATTAAAATGCGCTATTAACAGCCCCGCTAGTACCGTACATATTGCTTATACCGTTTCCCCATCTAATCCCGTCATAGTAAAAAATGTCTTAGGTTATCTAAACCTTATGTTTATAGCGTAAGGTGGATTATACGAGGTTACTTCTTTGTACCGTAATCTACCGTTATATTTCTTGAATTTCATATGTTTATTGCTGTCACTGTGAGTCTTAACTGCTGAAGCGATGCCTCGAGAAATAGGTTGATTCTTATTCACAGTAGAATTATCACTCACTTTCCGGCTGGAATTACAATCTTCTGCTTCTTTGCAGGCAAAAACGGGTTCCAAGCAGAAGCAAAGTGTCGTCATTGGGTTCTTAAAGAAAGAGTGATGGAGGCTGCCTGACATTCTCAGAAGACTACAGGTTGTTTACGGTGACAAGAGCAATGCTCATAAATGGATTATGTAGATTAAAGGAAAGGAAACCAGCACTGGACCTGAACGCACACAGTGGGAGACCGTTTAGTGTAACCACAGGCACAAATCGCCAGTAATTGCACGTATTTATTCACTCAGACAAATGAGTCGCAATCCATGAATTTGCTGCATATGTGGACTGTGGTCATAATGTATTACAGAAAATGACGAAAGACTTTGGATATCGGAAATGTGAGCAAATTGAGTACCTCGGCAGCTAATCCCTGATTTGAAGTAGAGACGGGTATAAGACCGCAATGATTTTCTGGAAGCGTTTGAAACTCATAAAGATACATTTTCCTCCAATCTGGTGACAAGGAATGAAATGTTAGTGCATCATTATGATCTGGAAACGAAGGCTCAGTCTATAGAATGGTGTCACACCTCTTCACCAAGACCTGAGAAAAGAACCAGCCATCGGTACAGAGTCATGCTGATTATTTTGGGAGATAGCATTCTCCTAGATTTTCTGGATCCTGGCTGCGTCGTAAACAACGAGCATACATTGAGACACTCAAAAAGTTTAGAGAAGCCACAAGAAGGAAAACAATGAATAAAAAAACTGTAAATAATCAACATTCACCATAACAATGCACGATCACATACATCTTTAGCGACAAATCAGGTAACTGCTAAATTGGGCCGGTCAGTGATTCCCTATCCACAGACGAGCCCGGTGTTGGTACTCTCCAACTTCTCTACCTGTTCAGTCAAATGAAGAGCAACCTTCGGCGAGGACTACAATTTGATGACAAAGACGTGGTTAAAGCGGTACAACGGAGTAGACCTGAATATTTTCAAAGAAGCTCAAAAGTTGGGTTCAACGACGGTGCAAGTCGATTGTGTTAGAGACAAAGTACTACAGCTCAAAAGTTAATCTACAAGCACGTGCAATATGAGCGACCTATGTCAGTTCATAAAAATTTTATGCTCCGTTTTGCATTACTTTCAGTATAACCCTCCTACATACACAGACATACACGGATATACAGACATACATACACAAATATACATAGGCATTCATACATATATGTATACACACATGCATATATATATATATATATATATATA
>NC_068994.1:26025516-26032220 GCF_001194135.2 Octopus bimaculoides
ATATATATACATATATATACACGTGTGCATGTATATATGCTTGTGTGTATACATATATGTATGAATGCCTATGTATATTTGTGTATGTGAGTGTCTATGTATATCCGTGTATGTCAGTATATATATCCAACAAAGAGAGCACGACTGAAAGTGGATGGCAATCAAATAACATACATGGTCGCTTCACGTGATGGTGTGGTGTTTAGTTGAAGTGACTACTACTGCTGCCGCCGTCACCGCCGCGGTCACCCCCGCCGTAGTAGCAGCAGTAGGTATAATGGCACTAACTATACCAGTACCAACGCTGAAAGGAAAGGTTATTTTTGTTGTTTGATAGTAGGTTGGTAGTGGTGATGGTTGTCGTAGTAATAGTGTTGACTGTGACGTAGCTGGTAGCGATGATGGTTGTGGTGGAAACAATGTTGGTGATAGTATTGGTGGTGATGATGGCGGTGAAAATAATGTTTGTGATAGTAGTGGTGGTGATGGTAAGCTGCTATTTGCTTTAGCTGTTAAGTACCACTAATCGCCATCCACCCCTCCTTACCTGCAGACGCCTCACACAACTATTTTACGAATAATTAACCAATGTTAACTTCCGGTCAAGTACCTCAGTCACGACGCGAAACAATGCATTTTTCCGGCAAACTAAGCAGCTTAATGTTCATTATGATACCGGACAGCTTTTGGTTCATCGGTGAGAAGGGGGTTGTGTTAGCATGTGGAAATTATGGTGGTGTAATGGTTATTTAGTCACAGGTCAATCCTGATCCAATAAACCTATACGCAAAAGCAGTCTAGCCGTGGCCATCTTATCTATTTAGAGGTTTGTAGAATTACATTATTTGACGATAGTTGTAAGATGAGGGAGGCCTGGTTGCTATTTTGGATCTTTTGTTTGGCTGCACCTGCGGAAATTTTAATGCTTAGGGAAAATTTTCAAATTTGATGTAGTGATGTAATTTTACACGCTGAATCTCAGAAGTTAATTTGTGAATTTGTATTCTACACACGGGAATTCATGGGATTATGCAAAAACCAAAAAGGTAAATAAAAAAAATTGGTGCGTCATTTAAACCGTAATCTACCGTTATATTTCTTGAATTTCATATGTTTATTGCTGTCACTGTGAGTCTTAACTTCATTTTTAGGCAACCATTTTATACCTCATGTGTTTTAAGCATTTAGTAAGCGAAAATGATCGCGTGGATAAGCAGCTTGGTAACAGCTTGGCTTGTAACTATGGAAACAGGCTCTTGTTGTCTGTGACTTTCGACTGGCTAAAATTACCCCAAATTTGCAAACTTTAAAAGCTGCTAACTCCTTATTTATTGATTTATGGCTAAAATGAATTCCATGTCAATAATGGACATACAAAACTATATCAATTCACCAAATATGAAATCAATTGGAACAAAAACTGGCAGCCAAACAGAAAAGATCCGCTATTTCTACCAAACCGAGTGACTGCGTCGAGACTCTCTATTTGGCTTAATTGTGTAGTAGTAGTAGTAGTAGTAGTAGTAGTAGTAGTAGTAGTAGTAGTAGTAATTGATGTTATGTTGTTGTCTAACTTAGAGGCAGCCGTAACGCAGCAGACCTACGATCAAAGGCATTCCAACCAAAGCTATCACATCTTTTTCTTTTGGGCGGAGTCGGGGATCGGTGATGTTGAACCTGAAACTAAAATAATCCAATGTGTCCGTAGTAATATTGATATTGACGTTGTGTTTCTTTTAGCCCCTGGCCAATCTTGATCAGAGGCGTAGTCAGGTTCTAAAGTTAGTTGTAGCTGGTACGTTAAAAAAGGCGTCGTCACACATACTAAACAATTTTATAATCATTTCTCTTATAATACGGAAATATGTTATATTACAGAAAGGCCTGAACTCAGATGGTAGCACCTTTAGACGAGTCGCTGTATACGCCGCGACTGGGTTTTTCTTGGGACATCTCATTCTTTAGTGCTAGTGGACGATTGGAACGCCATCTTGGATACACAACTGAATAGGGTGGGGCTAACCGATAGGATAGGGGAGTTGTAAAAACCTCACAAACCTGCTCAGTTGCTTCCAACTGGCAAACAGGTCCCAACTGGATTATCCAAATGCGTCAATGTGGACATGGACAAACGGTTTCGGGTCTTCCAGATCGTATGTAGGCAGAGTAATTTATAGGCCTGTAGACAGAAGTAACTTAAGTTGTCCACAGTTCAAAGTCATCAGCTATGCAGATCACAAATTT
Organism: Octopus bimaculoides; assembly: GCF_001194135.2. Taxonomy (NCBI): domain Eukaryota; kingdom Metazoa; phylum Mollusca; class Cephalopoda; order Octopoda; family Octopodidae; genus Octopus; species Octopus bimaculoides. The sequence goes on from NC_068994.1 coordinate 26,027,761, forward strand.
GTTGACCTAGATAGGATCAATAGGCAAGCTCCTCGATACTGGAAGCTGAACGCATCTTTCCGGCGCGTCAAGCTTTCAGGGACCTGGTTAGCTAGTTCGTCCATCGGAAATTGTCGAATGCAATCACCAAAAGTCGATGGACTAACCCATAATAAGGGCTATTAGTATTGCACGTTCGTTCCGTTAAGGATGCCCACTTTCAACCTTTCTGTATGTGCTGGCTCTCGAGCCATTGCTACGGAAACTGTATGTTTCAAGGGGCATCCCGCACGAACTACGATGCAGCAGGCTCATGTCGATTTATATGGACGACGTCACCGCAATAGTGTCAGACATTTCGGAAATCGAGGTCATCGGCACTACTTTAAGGGAGTATAAAGTAGTGACAGGAGCAAAGATTAATCAGGAGAAGTCGGTGGGTCTGCAGCTCGGCACCTCGAGAGGCAGATCCATGTCGACCGATAGCGTCGTAGGGCGCTGCTGGGAAATACTGGTTAAACTCTTCGGGGTTTGATTTGCTCTGAACCTCCAGGTGAACAAAAACTGGAGAGAACTGACAAGTATGGCGGCCAGTCTTACCTAGAAATGGGTAAAGAGGATTCTGACCCTAAAAGGTTGGGCAGCAGTGGCGAATGCGTACATTGCTTCCATCATCTACTACCGTCTAACCGTCGTCCTTTGCCCTGCCTCGTGGCTGATCAAGCTGGAGCGCTTGCTCTTCCGCTTTCTGTAAAAGGGACGTGCTCTGCTTGTCAGCAACCACTGAGTGGCGGACTGGGCATGACGTGACTAATGAGGTGCAGACTTGCACTGAGGCTACGATATCTCCGGCATTTCCTTGATGGTGATTAGGTGGAGGTCTCCTTTCGACAGACGGGAGTTTCCGCAGCTCGTCTCATTGACGGAATTGCATTCCTGGACCGAGCGCAGACCGAGAAAGGACACTTGGCACCTGGAGCGCAGGTAAGCGCTAACAGCCGTCAACCAGTCGAGCAATGCCGTTAACGGCCGAGTTCGTCGCAGGATCACCCTGCCACCTTTTTTGGGCCGGGGTGCCCCGCTCTTGGAGATTCTATTTATTTATTAATCATTAATTTCTCTAAATTTTATTTATATATCCTTTAATATTGTTGTGTTTCCTTTTGATCGACGTGAACCCCACCTGTTTTTGTATGTTTTATCTCATCCTTTGATAGCATCCTCAATGTTTTGGGCTCTTGTGGCCAATAAAAGAAATTATTATTATTATTGAGTGAGAGAGCAGTGCATACCACCAAAATGACGTTGGAGTACAAATATAAGAAGCCCAAAATAACCATCATGACTACCTATGTGATAAGGGTACACCAGGCACACGCATCACAACTATATGTGAGTGACATGATGACCTTGTATCAAGATAAACAGCGCATGACCTTGCAGGTGTGAGCCCAGTTAGATTTTTCTTCAGGTCGCGTAGCCATCCCGCTCAAAAGGACCCTGCATAAGGGTTGTTTAAGGATGATGAACGAAACACCCATGTTTCCAGAGGTGAACTATTCAAACCCCACAAATTTCCTCTCAACACATGGCTATGATGCTTCCCTACTACTCCTGCTCGTGATCAGAGATGCATATATCGTCAGTCATTAAAGGTCATGCTCAACTGGTTATGGTCAAGCAACTGACAAGTAAATCTATGGTACTGAGCAGAATATTTGCTGAAGCCCATTTTTTACACCAAGACAAAACATGTACATGTTAACACTTCAGATCAGTTAAGATCAGAAACCATGAGAGCCATGCCTGGTACTGCATCAGGGCATAGCCACTGCCTGGTACCATATCAAGACATTATCTTTTTTATTATTCGAGCTGGCAGAATCGTTAGCACTCCGGGCGAAATGCTTAGCGGTAGTTCACCCGTTACTACGTTCTGAGTTCTAATTCCGGCGAGCAATTCTATCCTTTTGGAGTCGACAAATTAAGTACCAGTGAAACACTGGAGTCGATGGAATCAACAAGTTCCCTCCCCCAAAATCTTTGGCCTTGTGCCTTTGGAAGAAAGGATTATTATTATTAAAGACGTTGCACGGTGTCCAATATCGTGATGTAGATTGAAGATATTGTGTGTACCGGAAGTTTGTGCTGTCTGTCGAATCACAGCAAGGACCTCAGACAGACTACTTTACGCAATATGCGTGTAGTTCCAAGTAAAGCCGATTTTTGCAATACCCCAACATTATAGGATATTTCTAAAGTTTGACCCTTGGCGATCTCAATTCTCAGGTCTCCAAATTTATCAGTCTTTTCTCTTTCTTTCATGATAATATGTTGATCACCTGCCACGTCGATTATTAGGCACTCTTGTTTGTCCTTCCTAAAGGTTACTATATCCAGCCTTCGGTGATCTAACACCTTGTCTGTCTGGAAGTCAAAGTCCCAGTGGATCTTTGCCTTACCCTTTTCGTCCATTACATTTTATGTGTATGTTGGTGCCAAGCACCCGTCACCTCGTATCCATACTTCCGGCAAAGTCGTGTTTGCACTTGTACTCTTTCTGCACAAGACTTTCGCAAGCACTAACAATGTGAGTTTTGCTTTTGACCTTCTTCCCATACATTCTGCAAAAGTTCGTTGCAGTTACGTGGTATATATCCCTTTACACTCAGTTGGTGTGCAATGCCTGGTCCTGAACAGCGATGATTAGGTTATCAGTCTTCTTTGTAAGGTTACCATTGCTGAGCCACTACCATGTCCTTCCTAATCTTTTAAGTTGTTAGTTTCACGGTGGAACTGACCATGTAATTCCATGCAGAGTAGGGTTTCTGCTCTCTCGTTGGCTATTCGTGATCGGAATTCATTAGCACTCTCAAGTCCATTGCTGGTAAATCCTGTATTAGCAGCATACCGTATCAGATCTTGTATGTTGTTTACCAAATACTCTGCCATGTTTCTTCTTTCACTGTTGATGCACTCTCGTACGCTAATTAGGCTACGTCCACCCTTACACCTCTTCATGTAGAGCCTGTGCACGTCCGCCTTAGTGTGGAGGGCACCATGCATTGTCATCGTCTTTCGGGTAGTGCGATCGAGTTGGTGAACATGCATTATCTTCGTGCAAGTGCCACCGATCCAAGTGGGAAATCTGTTCCTGAACTCCCTCAAAAATTCCGCAACATACTCTTTGTTGAGGGTCTGGCCGGAGGGAAAACAGTAGATGTAGATAATGTCTATGCTGTCGAAAAAGAAGATCCTCAAATGCTCGGATCATACACGTTAATCCATAAGCAGTCTGGAGCATTTCATAAGTTTTTGTCCTTACTCGTGCCTTATTTAATATTCTGCTGTCTATACATAGCGGATCAGTAGCTCCCCTTGATTTCATCCTACACCTTTTTTACACTTTTGACAATAGGTTCCTCTTTTACAAAAAATTATATACTTCATCTGTTATGAGGCCAGTTAACAGTTTCCATTTGATGGTAAGCGAGTATAATTGCTGAATTCTCTCTTTTCTTTGTCTTTGTTTTGCCCAAGAACCCAACGCACCATCCGGTCTAGGAATTGAAACAACGATCTCGCGATCGTGAGTATAACGCCCTAACAACTAGACCATGAAAAATACTATCTTAATGATCGACAAGGGAGGCTTTGTCCGCTGCTGTAGGGAGCTTACTTCCCTTGTTAGTCCTTAAGATAGTGCTTTTCGTGGCTATTGAGCTGTTTTGATTCTTGTTTCTAACAATACTGGTGCTGATTAGTGCCCTTTGTCACTTAGTGATGTATGTATTTCTGCCTTTAGGTTGTAAAATTTCGAATTAGCCACCCATATTGTTTATAATTTTCACTTTTGTAATTTCACTTTTACAGCATGTGATTTCAACGGAAATCTTATAAATTGACAAGGCGAGCTGAGTTTAACCCTAGGCGTGGTAATAGTCATTGATGGGCATTAAAACGCGAAATCATCGATGATCTGGTTATGTCCGCTGCTGTAGGAAGCTAGCCTCCCTTGTCAGTCATTAAGATAGTGCATTTCCTGGCTATTGAGTTGTTTTGACTCGTTTCTAACAATACTGGTGCAGATTAGTACCCTTCGTCACTTTATGTGTGAGTGTGTGTGTGTGTGTGTGTGTGTGCGCGCGCGCGTATGCGTGTTTGTATGTATGTATGCATGTACTTTCATATTCACACAAAAATACGGTACTTTTTGGTTATCTCCCATTAAAAAATTACTATTAAAAATTGGGTTATCTCCCCACTGAAAAATCGAGTTAATGTCGTGACAAGAGATTGGATTAAGAGTTATTTTTTATTCTTTTTATTTGTTTCAGTCATTTGACTACATCAATGCTGGAGCACCGCCTTTAGTCGAACAGATGGACCCCAGGACTTATTCTTTGTAAGCCTAATACTTATTCTATCGGTCTCTTTTTTGCCGAACCGCTAAGTTACGGGGACGCAAACACACCGACATC
>NC_068994.1:26032230-26033015 GCF_001194135.2 Octopus bimaculoides
TCTATCGGTCTCTTTTTTGCCGAACCGCTAAGTTACGGGGACGCAAACACACCGACATCGGTTGTCAAGCGATGGTGGGGGGGGGCATACACAAACACACAAACATATACATACATACACATCTCCCCCTCTCATTCTTCCCTCTACTTTTCTTCGCCTCTCCCTGTCACTACTATCTCCCTCTCTCTCTCTATCTCTCGTTGCTCGTCCTTCGCCTCTCCCCGTCACTACTACTATCTCTCTCCCTTTCTACCTCTCGCTGCTCACTTATATTCTACTTCCTCCCCTTCTTCTCCCTCTGCTACTCTTTCTCCCTACCTCTCGCTGGTCACATGTGTCCAGTTGCCATTTCTTTTCGGTCTCTGACCACTTAAGCTTCGGACGCATTCATTCGCCTCTCCTGTTCGTGCTTCACAGCGTTTAATATACACACACTTCTACACGTCTGGCTGTACAGCCTTTTTGTTTGTTTATTTCACCGTTTCGTTTTCCTGTCTTGTTTTCCGTCCGCCACTATCCTCCACGAAAAAAAACTTAATTTGTGTTCGTGGGAAGAGCCATTTTGACGATGCGTCCTGCCCTAACTCTTCGAAACGCCAGTGTTTTAATGGTGGCAGCTGATGAAGGATATATTCTCTATGTGGCCTGCTTGTTTTTTGTAACTTGTTTATCATTTTGTCCATGTTTTTTGCAACGTCATGTATCCAGATATGTATCTATATGTACATGTAGATGAAGGTATGTACATACATGTACATATATATATGCATATACTCATATATTGT
>NC_068994.1:26033643-26036143 GCF_001194135.2 Octopus bimaculoides
GCACTCCCCAAACACACACATGCACTTACAAAAACATAGACACATTGAAGGATACGCATGCGTAGACACATACAATAGGAATACAAAATACAAAATGGCTGATAGTTAGCAAGGTGAGACACACGTAACAAAGAAGAAAGCAAAGGACCACTGATGAGGTCACAGAAGTGTGACGAAAGAACTCTGGCCGAAATAGGATTAATGTAATATAATGTAATATAAAGCTGAAGCAAATTAACACCAAATATACAGTGCGTATGTTTTTATTGGCTAAACTGGCAATATGACCATCCTCAAGTACAGCAACATCTGTTTCAACACACGATTTCACATAAAAAATCTTGCAAAGCAAATATATAAACGGAATTGAAAAAATTAAACATCTTATTGAATCTGATAACATTTTTATAACAAATTATACCATGCCTATTTAGGAGGCCAAATGTGAATTTGTACCAAATTCACTCACAAGGCTTTGGTTGGCCCGAGGCTATAGTAGAAGACACTTGCCTAAAGTGCCATGCAGTGGCTGAACCCGGAGATCCTTTTGATTCAATACTTCAACACATTGTTGACATTTGGCTTCCTAAATAGGCATGGTATAATTTTTTATAAAAATGTTGTCAGATTCAATAAGATGTTTAATTTTTTCAGTCACCATGTTAATTAATTTTTTTCAGTTTTCATGTTTATTAATTTTTCATGTTTTGTCTTGTTTTATTGAGGGTTAAACATTCTTTTGTAGTTGAGGGAGATGACCAGAAGTACTGATATCTCTCGTAAAACGGTGGAGATAACCCGATTTCTTAATGAGGGTGAGATAACCAAAAAGTACCCCAAAATACTCGAACTGTGTACATACACACACGTATATACAAAGTCACAGACACACTATTACCAAGTCACTCACACACATTATGTACACACGTATGCAATATACATAGTTACATATAAGGTGGCGATCTGGCAGAATCGTTGCGTCAGACAAAATGCTTTACAACATTTCTTCTAGCCCTTTACGTTCTGTGTTCAAATGCCCCCAAAGTCAAGTTTCCCTTTTTTATCCTTTCGGGGTCGATCTTACTGACATCCCCCTACCCTAAAAATTGTTGGCCTTGTACCAAAATTATGAAGACTATACATACCCGCATATAGCTACACGGATATAAATATATTCTGGGGCATAGAATACTCTTCCAAACTTATCACACTTCTTCTTCCTCCACCTATCGGGGTAGACAGCCAAATGTATAATTAATCCTAAGGAATTGCTTATTAAGTAAACTCTCCATCACCACTATCGCAACTGCCACTATCACCACCATACCAATACGTATCTCACCTCGGCCATCAGAACTATCACTTCCATCTCCATCCTCATTATCACACTTACCATATTGCCCCTCACCAATTATTTCCACCCTACAAATAACAAGCACCATCATGAACACTACCATAATCACAACTGCCATAAACACCACGAAAAAGAGACTTATCCCTACTATCCCGTCACCTACCAACCACTAATCAGACTTTATTTCATTCATTTATGAAGTTGATGGGGGTTCTGTACTGAAATGACCTTTCCAACAACAACAACTACTACTACTACTACTACTACTACTACTACTACTACTGCTACTACTACTGGCATCTGCGCAAGATCACAAAAGTGGAGGAGGGACTAATATTAGTAGCTAATGTGAGATTATAATTAATCAACGTTGGCGGGATCTGAACTCAAAATGTAGATGAGTGACAAAATAATAATAATCCTTTCATCTAAAGGCATAAGGCCTGAAATTTGGCGGGAGGGGTAAGTCGATTTTATCGACCCCTGTGTTTCACTAGTACTTAATTTATTGACCCTGAAAGAATGAAAAGCAAATTCGACCTCGGCGGAATTTGAATTCAGAACGTTAAGACGGACGAAATACCGCTAAGCATTTTACCCAGCGTGCTAACTATTCTGCCAGCTCACCACCTTAGTAGTAGTAAAAGTAGTAGTAGTAGTAGTAGTAGTAGTAGTAGTCCTTTACTATAGGTACAAGGCCTGAAATTTGGGGGAGGGGATAATCGATTACATCGACCCCAGTGTTCCACTGGTACTTAATTTATCGACTCCGAAAGGATGAAAGGCAAAGTCGACCTCGGCGGAAGTTGAACTCAGAGCGAAGCGGCAGATGAAACACCGCTAAACATTTCGCCCGACGTGCTAACGATTCTGCCAGCTCACCGCCTTAATAATAATAGTAATAATCCTTTCTACTGGAAGCACAAAGCCTCAAATTTTGGGGAAGGGTGCGTAACTAGTACTTATTTAATCGACCCGAAAGGATGAAAGGCAAAGACTACCACGGCAGAATTTGAATAATAATAATAATAATAATAATAATAATAATAATAATAATAATAATAATAATGGTTTTAAATGTTGGCACAAAGGCAGTCATTTTGGGGGAGATGACTCGATTACATTGACCTCAGTGTTCAACTGGTA
>NC_068994.1:26038643-26040964 GCF_001194135.2 Octopus bimaculoides
GCGAGAGGGTAATGTAAAAGTGATACCAGTGGTGATCGGAGCGTTGGGCTAAATCCTATTGAAACTTCAAAACTTCTTAACGCAACTGGAAATACCATGGAAGATTGATGTCTTGCAAAAAGCAGCCTTATTGAGCACAGAGGACATCTTAAGGAAATTATTATCTGTCAGGTCCTTGTTGTGACTTGACAGATGACTAAAGACTCCGGTGCATTTTTACCTACATTGTTTACGAAAAGATAATAATAAAAATCCTTTCTATTATAGGCACAAGGCCTGAAATTTGGGGAGGGGGCCAGTCGGTTAGATCGTCGCCAGTACACAACCGGTACTTATTTTATCGACCCCGAAGGGATGAAAGGCAAAGTCGACCTCGGAGGAATTTGAACTCAGAACGTAAAGACGTACGAAATGCAGTGAAGCATTTTGCCCAGCGTGCTAACTATTCTGCCAGCTTGCCACTTTAAATGATGATAACAAAAGCAGCAGCAGCAGCAGCAGCAACAGCAACAACAACAACAACAACAACAACAATGATAATAATAATAATAATGATAATGATAATAATAATAATAATAATAATAATAATAATAATAATAATAATAATAATACATAACAAAAACACCAGGACTTACAAATATATATAACATACAGAAAATTGCACTACTGGGCACTACACACATCCTACGCAAAACACTTTCAATACAGTAACCATAAGAGCATTACAGCAAACCACAGCACGTACCCAAGGCACACAGAGCTGCGCTCGGTAGTGAAGTGAAAGCACGTTATAAAAATAAAACTACTGAACAATAATAATAATAACAACAACAACAACAACAACAACAACAACGACAATAATAATAATAATAATAATAATAATAATAATAATAATAATAATAATAATAATGATGATGATGATGATGATAATAATAATAATAATAAAAGATGGAGAAGAAGAGAAGACTTATTGGATGCGAACATATCATTAGAGCAGAAGAAAACAACATAGCATGGTATGTAAAAAATGCCACAAAACCGCCATTATTAGAAGTAGGAAGGTCAGGCGTGTGCAGGATGAAAGATTACACAAAAAATTGAAAACGAATGAAACTGAAAATAGGTGGGTAAAGAAAAGAGTGCATGGACAATTTCATATGGATGTTGAAGATAAGACAGACAGAGAAAAAAGATGGCTGTGGATGACTAAAAGTAATTTAAAACCGGAGGCTCTAATCTGTGCTGCCTAAGAGCAGGCACTAAGAACAAATTACATAAAATACATAATAGACAACATATCAGAAAGTGATAATGCAGAATTTGTGGATAAAATGGTGAAACCGTATGGCTTATTACCAGTCAATGTACGCCACAAAAGCCCAGACGGAATATAAGAGCCGTCACTACAATATAGCAAGGCTTGTCCATTGGACACTTTGCAACATCCATATGAAATTGTCCATCCATTCTTTTCTTTACCCACCTATTTTCAGTTTCATTCGTTTTCAATTTCTTGTAGTGCTTTACCTTTGCAATCTTACATCCTGCACACGCCTGACCTTCTTACTTCTAATAATGGCGGTTTTGTGGCATTTTTTACATACCATGCTATGTTGTTCGCATCCAATAAGTCTTCTCTTCTTCCCCATCTTTTATTATTATTATTATTATTATTATTATTATTATTATTATTATTATTGACAGAACAAAAAATTGGTATGACCATAAACCCGAAGCCATCATCGAAAATGATAACGCATAGAACCTGTGGGATTTTATGATTCAGTGCGACCAAGAGATAGAGAATAGGAAGCCAGACATAGTCTTAATTGAGAAAGAAAGCAAACTATGCTAGATCATAGATATAGCATGCCCAGCTGACAACAAGGTATGCGATAAGGAAGAAAGAAAAGTCGATAGACATGACAGGTTAGCTTGGGAGGTTGAGTAGTTGTGGTCGATGAAAAAGGTAGTAGTAGTATCAATAATTGTCGGAGCCCTGGGAACAGTGAGTAAAAATCTTGAGAAATACATGGAACAAATAGGGGCTGCAGTAAGGGTGGAGCACTTGCTTGGAACCGCTCGAATACTCCGGAAGGTGCTCGAAACATAAGAGGTGTTACCTTAGTTCACTAGTAGTGAACAGCTGACACCATAGTACATCTCCAGCGTTAGAAGCTGTGCAAAGGCAATAATAATGATAATAATAATAATAATAATAATAATAATAATAATGATGATGATGATGATGATAATAATAATAATAATAATAATAATAATAATAATAATAATAATAATAATAATAATAATAATAATAATAA
>NC_068994.1:26041321-26042602 GCF_001194135.2 Octopus bimaculoides
AGGTATAATAAAAAAATATTCAGACAAATACATAACAAAAACACCAGGACTTACAAATATATATAACATAGAGAAAATTGCACTACTGGGCACTGCACACATCCTACGCAAAACACTTTCAATACAGTAACCATAAGAGCATCACAGCAAACCACAGCACATACCCAAGGCGCACAGAGCTGCGCTCGGTAGTGAAGTGAAAGAACGTTATAAAAATAAAACTACTGAACAATAATAATAATAATAATAATAATAATAATAATAATAATAATAATAATAATAATAATAATAATAATAATGTTGTCATAGAGAAGAAACAATAAATCATATTGTCTCTGGCTGTCCAGTCCTGGTTAAGAAGTAATATATTCACAGACACGACAGAGTTGGGACCTATATACACTGGAAGCTATGCCAACACTATGGAATAGCAACAGAAAAAAGATGATGTAGGCTCACCCCAGAAACGGTCACAGAAAATGAGAAAGCAATCATAATCTGAGATATGCCAATACACACAGATAGAGAAATCAAGGTTAATAGGCCGGATAGAATTATCAAAGAAACAGATACTTTCTAATCGATGTATCAATTCCAACAGATGACAACACTTCTCTAAAAGAAACGGAGAAACTTTCGAAATATAAAAATCTGGAAATAGAGCTAATTCGAATGTGGAGCAATTCCTATTATAGTAGGCGCATTAGGTATGATTTAAAAAAAAACATTCAGACAAATACAGAACTTACAAGTATATATAAGATACAGAAAATAGCACTACTAAGCAGCGCACACATCCTACGTAAAGCATTTTCAATACAGTGAAAATAAGAGCACCACAACAAACCACAGCACATACTCAAGGCACACAAAACTACGCTTGGTAGTGCAGTGAAAGCACGTGATAAAAATAAGACTACTGAATAATAATAATAATAATACTAACAATAATAATCCACGGAAACGGAAAAACCACAAAACTATAGACCTATAACCTGTCTCCCTACGATCTACAAAGCCTTTACTGCAATAATATCGCAGAGATTGAGTAAGCACCTGGAAAATAACAACCTGTTTCCAGAAGAGCAGAAGGGATGCTGCAAGGGCTCATACGGCTGTAAAGATCAATTATTGATCAATAAAGCCATAACTGAAGACAGCCGCAGAAAGAAGAAAGGCCTCAGTATGGCCTGGGTGGACTACCAAAAGGCTTTCAACAGTGTTCCCCACACGTGGATTCTGGAAACACTAGCCATAAATAAGGTGGCACCCATTATCATA
>NC_068994.1:26044169-26046655 GCF_001194135.2 Octopus bimaculoides
TACAAAGACCTGGAAATAGAGAAAACTCGAATGTGGAATCTAAAAACAGAAACAATTCCTATCATAGTAGGTGCCTTAGGTATAATAAAAAAATATTCAGACAAATACATAACAAAAACACCAGGACTTACAAATATATATAACATAGAGAAAATTGCACTACTGGGCACTGCACACATTCTACGCAAAACACTTTCAATACAGTAAACATAAGAGCACCACAGCAAACCACAGCACATACCCAAGGCGCACAGAGCTGCGCTCGGTAGTGAAGTGAAAGCACGTTATAAAAATAAAACTACTGAATAATAATAATAATAATAATAATAATAATAATAATAATAATTGCTTTGATGCAGTACCACATAGTGGCTCTCATGACTTTTGATCATAACTGATTGAAAGTGTTATCATGTACATGCTTTGCCTTGGTGTAATGGATGGGTAACAGCAAATAATTTGCTCAATACCACAGATTTGCTTGTCAGTTGTTTGACCATAACCAGTTGAGCATGCCCCGTGGTGGCTGACGTATCTCTGATCACGAGTAGAAGTAGTGGGGTGGGGCATCATAGCTATGTGTTGAGAGGAATTATTTGGGGTTTGAATAATTCACCTCTGGAAGTATGGGTATTTCGTTCAACACACTTAACCCTTTATTCAGGGAACTTTTGAGCGGGATCGGCTACTCGAACCGAAGATAATTCTAACTGGGTCCCATCTGCAAGGTCATGCACTGTTTATCTTGATATGAGATCATCACGCCGCAAATATATAGTTGTGATGCATGTGCCTTGTCATATGGGTTGTCATGATGGGTATATTTGGCTTCGTATATTTGTACTTCAGTGTCACTTTCACGGCAAGCATTGCTCTCTCACTCAATAGTAGTAGTAGGAGTATTTGTCGGCATTCTTCTTGCTACAGAAGAAGAAAGAAACCTACTACTACACCTGAATGAGGCACGAAATAGCGAAAAAATAGTTACCAACTCTAAGAGGAATTGAAAGAGGAAAACTATATAAAGTAATGAAAAAGATGGGCGAACTTTTAACGAAAATCTATATAGAAAACATAAACCAAAACGACTTTATATACTGCGCAACCTCTGTCACTGTGCAGACACTTGGAGTTAAAAGTGAAAGAAAAACAAAGGACAAAGTCCCTTGTTAGGAACGAAGGCTTGAGAATCAAACTGAAAGCTCAAAAGAGATCTTGAACGAATAACTGTAATCATAGAAAAGAAGAGGGTAAAAGAAAGACACAGGAACCCATTGCAAAAGAAACACAACATAAGACAGAAAGGACTGCAACTAATTAAAGAGGAACTAAAGCAAAAGATCAAAGCAGTGTCGAGTAAAACAAAACAAAAAATAGATACCAACAGAGAACAAACCAGTATCAGCGGAATAGACTTTTCAAGAACAATGAAAGAAAATTCTATAAACAACTGGACAATGAAAAAGAGCATCATTTATAAAATTGATATGCCAGATGCTGAAGCAGCAAAAAAGTTCTGGGCAGAAATCTGGAGCAAAGAAATCTAACATAATATAAAGCGTCTGGGTTATGGAAATTTAAGAGAAATCGAAGATGGAGCGACACAAGAGAATATAACAATTAAGAGTAAGAAAGTAAGAGATGAACAAGAAAATATAAAACTGGAAAGCCAGGCCTGTCTATCTGTTTATGGATGACCTCAAGACATATACAAAAATTGAGACAGACCTAGATTCTCTAAACTGTGAGAGTATTCAGTAAAAACATTGAAATGCAGTTTGGAGTGAATAAGTGTGGAGTACTAACTATAAAGGGAAGCCAGAAGATAAAGTCCGATGGCGTAAAATTACCAGATCATTCGATCGCTTTGGAATAACGAGGACCTCGGAATACTGCAAGACGATAAGATAATGGAAAGAGAAATGAGAGAGAGTCACTAGAGAGTATAAAAAGAGAATTAGGAAGATGTTCGAAACAAAATTAAATGGAGAGAACATCATTAAAGCCATAAATACATGGGCAATGCCAGTATAGAGATTCTCTACCCATTTTCTGAAATGGACAAAGGCCGAGCTGCAGAACTTGGATATAAGACACAGGAAGCTGCTAACAATGCACAACGCACTCCACGACTGACTTTAACTGCCAAGAAGGGCAGGTAGTGGAGAATTACAAAACGCGTAAGATACTGTTGGTACTGCAATACTAGGTCTGAAGAATTATATTGTACAGAATAAAAAGAGAATGCTTTCGGCAGTCAGAGATACCCAAAAAGTAACTGAAACAGTAAGAGAATTCAAAGAGGAAAGGAAGAACAAATGAAAAGAAACAGAATTACATACCAGTTCAAGCAACAAACCGAAGATGTTGAAAGTGAAGCCTGTTGGCTTTGGCTGAGGAACGGGAACTTGAAACGACAAACATCTTTCAACAAAATGGTTGGAAGGCAATACCTCCCTCTCCACCCTCATTTTGTGAATATATAT
>NC_068994.1:26050100-26052296 GCF_001194135.2 Octopus bimaculoides
ATATATATATATATATATATATACACATATATATATTCCTTTATTCCTTTACGTGCTTCAACCAGGTAGCTATGGTCATACTGGAGCACGACCATGATTTTTTTTCACTCTTTATTTTTGTACCCTCTCCACAATCCTTCCGTGGTTCCTCTCCAACTAATGCGATCCCATCAAAATTATCGATGGCCCATCTGGTGTATGAGGGAATTTGGCATTGTTGCCCTCAACTGTACCTCATGTCGAGGCATTTGTTCGTCTGGTATTGTGGATAGGAGATTGTCCTGTTTCTTTTTGAAAACCTCCATATCTATGTCGTGTAAGTTTCTCATTTGTTTTGACAGACCATTGAAGAGCTGTGTTCCTCTGAACCCTAGGCTATTGCAGTACCTAGTTCTTACATTAGATGCATTGGACGGTATCTCCGGTACTGTGCAGTGGCGTCCAATACGAGCATTCATATAACACTTGATGCCAAAATTGGGTACCAGCCCTTCCAGTAGTTTTCACATGTAAATCATTACATATCTCTCACATCTACGCTCTAGGGAGTAGTGTCGTAATTCTTTCAGCCTCTTCTTGTAATTCGGCTGTTGGACTGTAACAATCTTTTTAGTGTAGTGACGCTGGATCGCTTCAATCTCCATTGTTAGCTTGACACAGTGTGGTGACCAGAGCTGAGAGCAGAAGTCTAAGCGGCTGAGGACAAAGGTCTTCCATAGTGTCAACATGACTTCCTGATTTCTTGTCTTGAATGTCCTCAGCTGCATAAATAAATAGAATTAATTTAATCAGTCGGACACGTTTGTATAATTCTACTTAAATCCTCTAAGAGACAGACAATGTCCATGCTTGTTTTCACTTCATCTTAGAAGTTTCTAAGATATCAGGAAAAAAACTTGTTAGGGTCCCAGCTTGTCACTGATTTTGGGGTCGGTTTTAATTTATAGTCTTGTTTATCAAATTTTAGTATATCACAACCTAAGACTAGAGAACAGTGTTTGTTAGGAAAGGGCATGAGAGAGTTGACAGAATCATGGTGGGTATAGACATAAAACTTGTCAAGATTAGTTTGAAGTAGTACTGGCTATAATGAGGTCTGGTAAAGAAGACCTTAAATCAAGGTGTTAATTACCAGTTAAAGGGGCAAGACGCTAATAAAACCAATGATGGTATTACAGGGGAAATTTTATCATGGGGGTACTATAGGTGATTGATTTAAACAATATTGTTATATTGTTTAAAAACAAAATTTAGGGTTACCAAGACAAATATTATAACCAAAAGGATAAATTTTGAATAATTTTGAATATATACCAAAAGTTTCAACAACAGAGAGAGAAAAAAACACATAGAATTAGTTTAATATTCATTCATATACTTAATTATTTACTTATTAGGTGGTATCTATGAAGACTGACCACTGGCATTTACTAAAGGAATACTGGGGCGATAGAACATACTAACTATATATTAATTATAATCTAAGAGGTATATTATAAGTTGTGAAGTTACCGGTACTGTTATATATAAGCTAATATAAATTTCTTGGGGTACAAAAATTAGGTTTACTTACATAATGGCTATTATAAAAATGATAATATGATCAGTAGGGTGGAACACCATAGAAAGGAATAAATAGTTTAATCATTAAAACCTTGATGAATATCATCAATAGAAAAGAGAAGATTATATAGTATTTGTTTAATAATTCAATCATTTTACTAAATTATTTATTTATTTATTAGGTGGTATCTATAAAGACTGATCACTGGTATTTACTAAAGGAATACTGGGGCGATAGAACATGCTAACTATATATTAATTGTAAGCTGAGAGGTATAATATAAGTTTTAAAAGTTTTATAAGTTTCCAATGTTAATACATACATGATAATATAGTTTCTTGGGGTCACTTAATTAGGAGGGCTACTTACATAAAGGTCTTTATAAAAATAATAATATGATCAGGAAGGTGGAACACTATAGAAAGGGATAAATAGATTAATTACTAAAACCATGATGAAGTAAGACTAACTAGGCAGGAATATTCATAAGATAGTATACTAACACCATGTAGCACACTAACTTACTATACTATATAGCTTATATCATATGCAATGTATTTTAATTCCTCATATAACCGAATATCACCTGATTTATTATATATATATATATGTATATATATATATATATATAT
>NC_068994.1:26052343-26054355 GCF_001194135.2 Octopus bimaculoides
ATATATATAAACTAGAGGGTAAGAATAATTAGATCCAACACTAAAACTTTTGAAAGTTAGTTACCATCAATTCAGTTCAAGCACAACACCTATAAAACGCTAATTTCGAAAATATTTAAATGTACGGGTGACACTATGTACGCATGATACCCTTAAGTCTAATCTATTGTTAATCAGGTTGCTCTTGTCCTTATGCTTAAAAATCTCATAAGTTTCCATAGAGCACAGCTCACACCCGTATCTACTATTTCTATAAGGCTGCGCTTTCCTTATTATTTCTCATTTAAAAATAAACTCAATCCCTCTTTCCTTCAGCTTCCAAATCTTACTAGATAATGACGTACAATTAGCCTTATGTTTGAGTCTAAAAGAGGAAAGGTGATTATAAAGCCGTTTTTTCATATTAATCGAACATCCAATATATATAAAATTACCAGTTATAGTTATGATTGTACATTTATAAATTACGTTCTGGGTAAGATATTGGCCTAATAATAGACAGTGAAACTTAACTCTACAATTGCAACCAAGAGAATTACTACTGTTAAATATTAGTACTATTGATATTCATATTGTTATTATTATTATTAATATTATCACTATTATTATTAATCCTACTATTCATCAAGCGTGTTATGTTCATGTCTACTATTATCTATTTCCCCTTCATTCAAATCTGCTTCAACGTCAACAGGCATATCATTAATTTCTATACTAGTATAGGCACCA
The DNA here is from genome assembly GCF_001194135.2 of Octopus bimaculoides. NCBI lineage: Eukaryota > Metazoa > Mollusca > Cephalopoda > Octopoda > Octopodidae > Octopus > Octopus bimaculoides. Next base: position 26,053,073 of record NC_068994.1, read on the forward strand.
GAGTTACAGCCTATATTGTGTATTTTAGAAGTATTAACACTGCCATTTCTATTTTCCACTTCTCCAATATTACTATTCTCATTTTGGGGGTTTACGCTATAGTTGATAGTACTATTATTATTATTATTATTATTATTATTATTATTAGTAGTAGTAGTAGTAGTAGTAGTAGTAGTAGTAGTAGTAGTAGTAGTAGTGGTAGTAGTAGTAGTAGTATCATCATCATCACCATCATCACCTCTTGCTAATTTTATAGTCTTCTTATTTAATCTAGCTACGATGAGACCCATATTGGGAAGAGTAGAATACGAGATTCTAACTATCTTACGAGAAAAGATTCTGTTATATCTATGGGGAGTAGGGAAATTTTTTTCTAAAATAGCCATAAATTTCCTATATATGTTTGTGGATATGGCACAGTTGTAAGGAATATTGAACCAGACGAAGTATTTACTTTCAAACTTACGATGTAAGTAATGGCGGGATCTACCTGTTCTATCACTGCTCCCCAAAGTCGTGAATTGATTATTAGGTATGTTCCTATTTCCAGTAGTTTTCATATCTATGTAGGGAGTAGTAACCAGCTCTTTCTCATCACTACCTTTATTATCTAACCAAAGCTTCGTTCCAGTTTTAGCATCCAATTTCCTGTTGTTGCTTATTCTATTATTATTTAAATTGTTGGGTTTGTAGGATGCTTTTCCATTTGGTATTTTTCACAACTAAGTAAATTAGTAGTCCGTCTATCACTCAAACTCTCATTATTTTCACTTTCAGGACTAAGAAAAATAATTTCCTGGTCATATCCAACCTTAGAGAAAGCAAAATTGTAGTGGTGGCAATGGGTATTAAGAATATCATTATTTGCTGATAATTTTGTAATTCTCCTAGAAATACTTTTAACTACTGATTTAAACACATTAGGCGGGGTGATTTGATAATTTGCTCACGTATCTCGTAACTTCACCTGGTTTCCTATAGGGGTAGTATAATCCTGAGTTAAGAACAAACCAGGAATACTGGTCCCAGCAGATAAAAATTGGAAACTTATATAGACTGGACTATATCACCTACAGGAAACTAGTAATGAAGGAACTCAACGCTAAATATAAAATAACAACGAAAAAACATAAATATACATATGTATATACATATATACATAAATATACATACATACATATATATACATACATACATACATACATACATACATACATACATACATACATACATATATATATATATATATATATATATATATATATATATATATATATATATAT
>NC_068994.1:26055549-26060771 GCF_001194135.2 Octopus bimaculoides
ACATACGCTCACCTCACACCAAGAGTGTGGACAAACCCCAAGCTAGCAGTGAAAACGAAAATGGCTGCGTACAGTGCTTGTGTCCTTAGCACCCTGCTATACGGCAGCGAGACATGGACCGCGTACGCCCGCCAGGAGAAACGGCTCAACACCTTTCACGTCCGCATACTCGGCATCCTCTGGCAAGACAAAGTAACCAATACTGACGTTCTGTCTCGTGCTGGCCTCCCCACCATGCTCACCTTACTAAGACAACGTTGGCTGCGCTGGATTGGCCACGTTCGCCATATGGAGGAAAGTCGGATCCCAAAGGAGGTCCTTTACGGAGAGCTTGTCGCAGGGCAGAGAAACATTGGCCACCCGAAACTGAGGTACAGGGACGTGTGCAGGAGGGATATGAAGGTACTTGGTATCAACACCAATTCCTGGGAGGATCTCGCAGCCGACCGAACCAGCTGGAGAGACACTTTTCACAAACAACTGCAGACCGGCAAAGAGAATTTGAGGGTGGCAGCAGCTGAAAACCGAGCCCGCAGAAAAGAAATGACAGCCAACAGACCGGATTCAACGTATAGGTGTAACCTCTGCAAACGAGACTGCCACTCTCGCATCGGTCTCTACAGCCACAGGAGGCGTTGCAAAAACTGAATAGACAACTCAACGGACGGATGACATCATCCATGGTCAGCCATGACCGACGGAGGCCTAAGAAATATATATCTTTTTTACTTATATGTATATATATGTGTATATTTTTACTTTTATATATCTATTATATATATTTAAATCTTACTTTATATTTTTCAATTACATATCTTACTTTTTTATATTTATATATATTATTTATATTTAATTATTATTCACACATCATACCTTTTTATGTATATATATATGTATATTTTTACTTTTATATACATATTACTTATATTTAAATCTTACTTTATTTATATTTTTAAATTGCATATCTTTTACTTTTTTATAATTATATATATTATTTATATTTTATTCTTATTTACATTTGCAAATCACATAGCGTACTTTTCTTTTTCTTTCTATGTATAAATGAGTTACTCCGCGACGGTCACCGGAGTGATATTTGGTCACTCTATAGAATGTTTGACTGTCGGTTTGGTGTCTGGAATGGTATAGTTTACCTTATGGACAGGTGGAAGCTCTTTAACCTTGGTTGGTAATCTACCTAGGAGAAGGAAATCTCCGAAATAAAACCTGAGGCCTCGGAAGTTCCTGGTTTTGTCAATTTTCATGTCATACCGGCGAAAGTCTTCTTGGGCTAATGGGTGGGGGTGGGGGTAGTGCAGTGCAAACTACACCCACTGAAAATTCTTCATCTGCACAGGTACTTCCTGTACACCAGATCTTAGTTAAATCATTGAATTGGTTGGTTGGCAGAAACCTAAAAATGCGCTTGTAGCTTACTCTAAAATGTCTCAAAAAGATACAGTAAATGGCAAAAAAAGCTTGGGAACGTCAGGGGAACGGCAGGCTTCCCAGTGTATCATAGGCTGGGCGCGGTCGTCATCCTGCCACTATGGTCAAACATCCTTTGAATTTTGGTTGTTGGAATGTGCGCACACTTCTTGATGATAATTTCAACAAGAGACCAGAAAGACGTACTGCACTTATTGCATGTGAACTTAAGAAATATTCTCTTGATATAGTTGCGCTCTCTGAAACTTTTCTCTTTCTGCCGAGGGTCAAGTAAATGAAGCTACTTATGGATATACTATCTTTTGGAGAGGCCTACCTAAGGGTCGGCGTAGAGAATCTGGTGTTGGGTTTTCTCTCAAAAATACATTAGTATCCTCCATTGTATAGCTTCCAAGTGGTATATCTGAACGGATCTTATCATGCCGTATTCAACTGACAAAAGGTAGGTTTATTACCGTTGTCAGCACAAACAATGTCCCATTGTGATGAAACTGTAGGACGGTTTTATGTTGGTCTAGCACAATTATTGAGGAAAGTACCAATTTCTGACAAGCTGGTCATATTGGGAAATTTCAATGCAAGAGTTGGAAAGGACTACATTTCATGGCCTGTTTTAGGTTGACATGGGATTGGAAAATGTTATAAAAAGGGAGTAGCTCTTTTGACGTTTTGTACTGAGAATAATCTGGTTGTCACCAACACTCTGTTTAAGCAGACAAATAAATATAAAACCACCTGGATGCACCCAAGATCTAAGCACTGGTATCACATAGATTATATTCTGATAAGAAAACGTGATATGAAATACGCTTCTGGCGTTCGGGCCATGAGAGGAGCAGAAAACTGAACTGACCATCGTCTAGTGCGTGGAAAAACAGATTTTTCGATAATGCCTAAAAATCGACACTCTGGTCCTAAGGTACCCAAAAAGTTAAATGTTGCAAACTTTAAATTATCAGGCAACTTACAAAGATTCCACAATGCTATAGAAAGTATCAATCTTGGCCCAAACAATCTATGGGAAGATTTCAAAACAAAAGTATTTCAGGCTGCAAGTTCGTCAGTGGGATTTAAATCACGTAAGTATAGTGACTGGTTCTCAGATAGATCAGCAGAAATTCATCTACTTTTAGAAAAATAAACTTAGGCAATACACTTCTTTCTCAGTCCTTGAACTCAAACGAAGCTTACAGAAAGCTGAAAAGCAAAGTTAGATTGCTCTAAGGAAAATTAAACAGGAATGGTGGAATAATAGAGCAAAAGGGGCACAAGAAGCAGCTGATAGAAATGATGCCAAGGGTTTGTACTCTTATGTTAAGAAGATATATGGCCCAAATTTTCTTCAAAAGCTCCAGTGAAAACAGCAAATGGATGTTTGCTTCTGACTGACACCGCTTCTATTCATAAGCGCTGGGTAGAATATTTTTCTGCACTTTTGAATAGACCATCATCCGTTGACATGAGGACGATAGAAAAAGTCGAACACCCTCAAGTTATAGAAGAGATGACATTTGAATTAACTCTAGATGACATTTATTTAGCTGTGAATAAGCTGAATAACAATAAGTCTCCAGAGTCTGATGGAATCTGGCAGAAATCTTGAAACATGGGGGTGACAAAATGTTTGAACTCTTAAAAATATATAAATTTGTCACTGTTAGAGAACTGAGTGCCTCAAGACTGGATTGATGCCATTTTAGTCTCCTTGTATAAATCGGGGCAAAAGGATTTGTGTGGTAATTTTCGTGAGATTTCGCTTTTGTCTGTGGTTGGAAAGGTACTTGCCCGCATTTTGTTAGAACATTTAAATACCTTCATAGTTCCAAATATAGTGTCTGAGTCTCAGTGTGGTTTTCGTTCCTCCAGGGGCACAGCTGATTGTATCTTTACTATCAGACAATAACAAGAAAAATGCATTGAATAGAATCTTGCTCTAAACCATTGCTTTGTTGATTTGAGCAAAGCATTCGATTTTAAGGAAAATAGGTTGCCCAGAAAAATTTGTAAACATGATCAGGGCTTTGCATCAAGATATGAAAGCTAGAGTTAACTTTGGTGGTAGGCTCTCTCAACCTTTTGCTGTAGAAAATGGAGTAAAGCAAGGAGAACTTGATGCACTCACCTTCTTTGTAATATACTTTGCTGTTGTGTTGTCACATGCTTTTCAAAACTTTCAAGAGGGGATTTACATAAAATATCGAACAACAGGGAATGTTTTTAATATGACCAGACTGAAATTCAAAACGAAGGTTTTTACTTCATTCATTAGGGAACTTTTATACGCTGACGATTGTGATCTTGTCAGTCATTCTGAAACAGGTCTGCAATCTCTTCTATCTGCATTTGACTCAGCTTGTGATGATTTTGGCTTGACCATCAACTTGAAAAAAAAATTGTAATGCATCAACCTGCGTGTGATGCTGTTTGTAACCACTCTAAAATTTTTGTTCCGAGTAAATTACTTGAGGTTGTCGATTTGTTCATCTACCTTGGAAGTTCTGTACAAAGTTATGGAAATATTAATAGAGAAATACAGCTGCGAATTCAAAGGGCAGCAAAAGCATTTGGTGGCTTGGAGTCATGCGTTTAGTGCCGGCGACATATAAATAAGAATACAAAGCTGGCTCTTTACAAATCATTTGTCTTACTATCCCTGTTGTATTCCTGTGAAATTTGGACATGAAAGACATTTTATGAAAGACATTTTAAATTGTTAGAACAATTCCACCAAAAATGCCTTCATCGCATTTTAAAAATTAAATGGAGTTCTTTTATTCCAAACACAGATGTCCTTGTATCTGCAAGCATCACCTCAATTAAAGCTATGATTTTGAGGAACCAATTGAGATGGTGTGCCCATATTGTTCGAATGGCGGATGAATCATGCCGAAACAGCTGTTCATGGTGAGCTAGCAGAGGGGAAACGCTATCGACGTAAACATAAAAAAAGGTTTAAGGACGGCATAAGGACTACTATGAAGTCACTTGGAATGAATTCAGAAGGCATAGAAAGCCTTGCTTCGGATTGGGTTAGATGGCGAACAAAGGTGTGGAGTGGACTGAAAGCGTTTGAAGAGGCCAGGATAACGCATATAAGACTCAAAAGATATCTAAGGAAGAATTTTATGATCGAAAAGGTGAATGAAAATGACCTTTTTGTGTGCACATTTTGTGATAGACCATACCTTTCTTTTGCTGGGCTCAAATCTCATTTGCAAATCCACGGAAAACGAACCTCCACCAACTATTCTGCCTATATGTCTGTGCACACCTTCGAATGCAGTGTATGCCAGAAGGTTTGCAAATCTAACGGAGGCCTCAAAAGACATCTTAAGATCCACAAAGATCAGAACTTATCTGTAGCTGTTGGAGGTCCAAATCGGATGTGCAATCTATGTGGGTGTCTTTTCAGAATATTGTCTGGTTTAAAAAGCCACATCAGATGCCATGATGGTTCTAAGGTGTAGGTACAGGAGGTGGTCAAACTTTGCATAGGGAGCAGACAACCACCATATACATATGTATACATATATTAATAGTAATGGTAAGACAACAAAGGAATGAAAGAGACCTCGATATTTTGTAAATAGATTAATTCATCTGTAAGCATGATATGTGACAATTATTCGGTTTCCATAATAAGACTCCGAGTTTCGGATGTCGGAGCGGAAACCTGCTCCGGCATCTCATCAATTATCAAGCTAATCAACACAAATGTACACACACACACACACACACACACACACACACACACACACACACACACACACACA
>NC_068994.1:26061131-26062548 GCF_001194135.2 Octopus bimaculoides
ATATAATTTAAGATGAACCCGTCGGCAGACCAGTCCAAATTTTCTATAGAAAAAAAAGAGACTATTACTAAACACTCAGGTGGTCGTAGTTAACAGAAATTTAACCTCACCGGTTTAAAATCCCCCGTAACGCCAAACAATTTTATTACATCTATTTTTATTTTTATGTACTTTCAAAAATGTGGACGAAAACCTATAGTTGCAAAAAGGGATCACCTCACTAAATCTATTGGCCCAAAACACTTAAGGATTGCAAGGGATTCGTTTACACACAATTTACACTTATTTATATTTACTCTGAAGTAAGGGGCTCTCGAAATAACGGACCATTCCAGAGAATAGCACTTATTATTCGTGTAAATAAGATGCGAGTGTGGTAGAGCTACAGTATTTTTCGTATGAAAACGAGCTCATGTGGGCCCTATATCTAACCTTAAAATTTACTGTACTACCTATATAAAACTTATTTAAATCATCCTCATCCTTAACAACGCATTTATATATTGCATTAGTAATTAGACAAAACCCATCAAGGGGACATAATCCAGGGTTCCTACAATTACATGATTTCTCAAGGCCATCCCTAACCTTGTTTCTACTACTAACAGTACTTGTCAGGTTTCCCATATTCACTCCTTCACATCTCTCATTACTGGGGTTCAATACAACAGGTGGGAACAAAATGTTGGCATCACTAACCTTAGGCATATCATAACTTACCTACCCAGAACAGGGGTTTCCATCAGAAGAACATCTCCAGTGCCCTTGCCCATTTCACTTGCTTCTATTTATAGATGCAATAATGGAGGCCAAATTTGGCATTACTGCGTAAAAGAACTTGATAGAAGACTTATTGCAAATGACTCTTTGGGAAGTTCTCCATTATTTATTTTATTTTTTTCTACAGAAAATTTGGACTGGTCAGCTGGTGGGTTCTTCTTAAATTATATAAGCTTTTCATAAAAAGTTTTGATCTGTGCATGTTTCATGTTTATCCTAATGAGGGTGTCATCGCCGTGATGCTCTTTAGTGTAAATGAACTGCGGTGGTGAGCTCCCGAAATGGCCATAGATATATGTGAATGTTGAATTTGACCGGTGATATCTGTTTATTTTGAACTTTGAACGTAGATGTGTGAGGGGAATAAAAGACTTTTTTCAAGATGTATGTGAATTTGACCTGTGAGAGTCTGCTTACTTATGAACTTTGGACGTACTTGTGTGAGTGAAGTAAAAAACTTTTTCGAATATTTTTTTGAAATAATTTTTTAAAAATATTTTAATCGTCTTTAATCGTCTTTAATCTTTTTAGTCGGTGAACACTTATTTTATTTTATTTTTATCTTTATTTATTTTATATTTGTCCATTAGGCTTTTTCGTAGTTTTGAATTTTTAGTCGTTATATTTAACTTTTGAT
>NC_068994.1:26068491-26071963 GCF_001194135.2 Octopus bimaculoides
TATATATATATATATATATATACACACACACATATATATATATATATATATATATGCACACACACACACACACACACATATATATACATATATATATATATATATATGTGTGTGTGTACATATGCATACGCACACATATATATCTATACATACATATATATATCTATACATATATATATACATACACATATGTATACATATATATATATACATATCTACACACACATGCCTGCATATATATATATACATACATATATATTACACACGCACATACACACACACACACACACACACACACGCATACATATATACAGTAATCCCTGAATTATCGCGGTTGCTCCGTTTCAAAATCACCCGCGATTGGTGAAAATTCGCAAAGGAGAAACGGTACTGTACTGTATATTTTTCTTTTATTATTTTTATAACTTGCATATATGTATTTTATTATAAATGCAAAACAACACCACAGAGGAATCGACGTAAGTGTAGTGAGTTGTCTAGAATGTTCTGTTGCGAGTTTTGTTTAGAATATTGGAAGAAAGTCAGAAGGCGTATGTATGAACAAACTCAACATACTTTATTTCAGAAGAGGTAACTCTCTTGTACAAGCGGTAGTAAGTGATATTAGAATTTTTAAGTAAACGTTGAACAAAATGTGAGAACAGAATATACAACTGCGAGTGTTGGATGACAAGAAGAGTTTCAACAGACTTACTAATAGATAACCCTTCGTGGCTGAAATGATTCCAGGAGTTGCATGGCGTAATTAATTTGATAGTCATCCTCGCGTATCAAAATGTGATGTTAACACTACACCGGCTGAGCTGCAACTAACTAGCTCTTTCAAAAAGCGCGCGATACTATTGGACGGAAGCTGCCATATGTATTATTCCGCAGCCAGCTTTAATGGTTTGAAGTGGACTTAGAACGGCGTGTTACTCCGCCACGACAAAATGAATCTCTCCAGGCAGTACCCCTACAGTACCCCTCCGCAGACTAAAAGTCGATACCGAGTGAAAATACATAGAAATAAAATTTCAGGACAAGCAAAAATGACATAGCAACGTTCAGGTTTATGTACACTATCTGTATAGATGTATGTGACACAAAGCTGAGGCTGTGTGCAGGATGTGTCAACCGGTGCAAAGCTGAGGCAGTGTGCAGGATGTGCCAGTCGGTGCAAAGCTGAGGCAGTGTGCAGGATGTGGCAAAAACAAAGCAATATGAAAGCAAGAAGCAAAGAGGCATGCAAACAACGATTCAAGTCAAGCAAAAATGTCAGAAGCAGCGAGCAAGTGTCCTGAAAAGTGAAAGAATAAAGATGTAAGACAATAAAAAGGCAGAAAAGGGTCAGTTCATATAAAGATAGTTCGAAGGAGGCGAGATGCTTGAAAGTGTCAAAATGGTGGCTGAGTAAGAGTAGAAATTACTGTAGCGCTTGCTGTGTCTGATGTAATTCCACAACCCGAAGCTTTACATCAGAGACTCAGGTATCAAGGAGAGAAACTGTAACGCGAGTGCAGTTCAGCGCCGTAAAATGAAGCAGAGTCAAGTTGGTGTAAATGAGCTGGCATCACAGGGCTATAAAAACTCAGTAAGTCGAAGCAGTGAGTTGATCCAATTGATGAAATCCAAAAGATGGAGTGGGTGTCGAAACGAAAAGGGGGAGGAAAAAGGTCCTCAACGGTTGGATGATTGATAAAAATTGGAGGCCATTTTCGATGCGGTGTCCAAATGGCGGCGAACGGGAAAATTAAGCCCGAGTGAGGCCAAGTCTGTGTGTTTTGGCGAGCATACTATGTAGGTGTTCCTTTTTTGCTCATTTAATTTTGTTTTGTTTTTTTTTTAGGAATATTTCTTGACGTCGGGAAATCACCAATGTAGCGCGTGTCACCAATGTAGCAAGTTGTCTGGAGTGTTCTGTTGTCTGGAGTGTTCAGAAGACGAATGTATGAACGAACTCAACATACTTTATTTCAGGAAAGGTAATCCTCCCGTATGAGCGGTAGTAAGTGGTTTTACAATTTTTAAGTAAACGTTGAATATGTGTGGGAACAGAATGTACAATTGCGAGTGTTGGATGACAAAAAGAGTTTCAGCAGACACACTAAAGGATGGCTCTTCGTGGCTTAAATGATTCAAGGAGTTGCATGGCGTAGTTGATTTTAGAGTCATGCTAGCGTATCAAAATGTGATGTTAATACGATACCGGCCGAGCTGCAACTAACTAGCTCTTTCAAAAAGCGCGCGATACTGCTGAGCGGAAGCTGCCACATGTATTCTTCTGCAGCCAGCTCTAATGGTTCGAAGTGGACATAGCGCGACCTGTTACCCCGCCACGACAAAATAAATCCCTCCTGGCAGCCTACATACGTTTAAATAATAAACCGCGATAGTTGAACCGCGATATGACGAGGGATTACTGCATATACATAGGATAGTAATAAATGAAAATGGCACAACCTCCCCACTAGCATCCCACACCTCTTCCCTGTACCATAATCATCACCACTATCATCAACAACAACTACAGCAATGTCAACAACCCAAGTTACTGCAATACAAACAGTGTCAATGCAGTATTTAGTTTTGTATGTGTATGCTTTTAGTTCAAATCCTAACAAGATCGACACTACCTGACACCTTGCTGAGATCGATGAAATAAGTCCTCGTCATTTACTAGTCATGCTCGAAACATGTGTTTTGGTTGAGTTGGAAGACTCGGATGTGTCTCACTTTTGGCCTATTTCTTTACGGCACTGCATACTTTAATTTCAAATCCCGTTCATGTCGACTTTGCTTTTAAATGTTCAGGGGCAGATGAAATATCAGTACAGTGCTGAATTCCATTTTAAATCCTTATATCATACACACCAAAATTATCACATTGTACGTAGAAATCAATGTTATAAGTTCGAAAGACTCAGAGATCTGTAAAATATTAGATACCAGAGATATACCAATGGCACCATTCCCAGCGATTACATCACAGTGGGACGTAATCAATAAAATTCTCTTTGGGCTTTGTGAACAATTAGGAAGTCATTACAACTGCTGCTGCTGCTGTTGCTGCTGCTGCCGCTGCTGTTGTTGCTGTTACTGTTGCTGCTATTACTTTCCTATTAAAGCACTTCACACCCGGTATTCAAAAAGTAATGACAGGTGCAATGAATATAAATATGTGGGTATATGTATGTATGTATGTATGTATGTATGTATGTATGTATATATATGTGTGTATGTATATATCTATGTGTGTATACATATATATATAAATACATATATATATATAAGCATACTTTATAAATATGTGCATTTATATAGATAGATAGATAGATACATACATACATACATACATACATACATACACACACACACACGTACATACATATATATATATATATATATATATATATATATATACACACACACACATTCAGGTGAATGTGTAAATGTACATCCATATATAGAT
>NC_068994.1:26071973-26072865 GCF_001194135.2 Octopus bimaculoides
ATACACACACACACATTCAGGTGAATGTGTAAATGTACATCCATATATAGATGTATATATCATATATATATATATGTGTGTGTGTGTGTGTGTGTGTGTGTGTGTGTGTGTGTGTGTGTGTGTATGTGTGTGTATGTGTATGTGTGTGTGTGTGTATACAGACATACGCACATATGTATTTCCGCATATATACAAAATATAAGCGCATATAATTAACATACACACATATACATGCATTATGTGTGACGGAGGGGGCGATATATGTGGGTATGTAAGCATATGTGGCGTGTGTGCGTGTTTATGTGCGTTTGTGTGCATGTATATATCATGACAATTATTCAAGTGAACATATTATATTTCAGGGGTGGACAGATTGTGTTGAAATGGGAGTGAGAAAAGGATTTAAAAAGGAAAATAAATAAGAGTCAACAATACATGTGTATACATAGCTGTACATACTTCTATGTACATGAATATATGTGTGTATGTATGTGTGTATGTATGTATGTATGTATGTGCATGTACGAACACATATGTATGTGTCTGTGCTTTGCGGCTGTAGCTATTTTCTTATTTTTACAAAGTGAATGCCATGTTAATAATGTATTAAGGTGTCAAGAAGCTCAATTTATGAACTATTTCTGACTAAGTATATATCTGTGTCAATATCGTCAATGTCCTTACCATTCCAGCCACGATCAGACATTAGTGAATATCTCAAACCACACCCACTAAACCAACCCATTCCACCACTACACTACCTCTTTACACGAACTCGCACGCTCACACAGTGATATCAATTCTTAATGTATGGCTTAAACTTTTAGATAACATGACGAAACTTCACCTAGTGCGATTTTATGTGTGTGTGTGTGTGTGTGTGTGTGTGTGT
>NC_068994.1:26073549-26074395 GCF_001194135.2 Octopus bimaculoides
TGTGTGTGTGTGTGTGTGTGTGTGTCTGTGTGTGTGTGTGTGCGTGTGTGTGTGCGCGCGCGTGCGTGCGCAAAAGTAAGTGAAGTATTGATATATCTTGATAGTAAAGAGAACTCGAGGGCTTACCTTGATGATGAAATCACCAAACGTCTTGCGAAAGCAACCAACGCATTCGGCAAACTTCGTCATTGCCTATAGAATGAAAAGGGTATTAAACTTGACACCAAAGTACAGGTCTATAAATCTGCTATTCTTACTACTCTCTTATATAGCTTGGAATCGTGGACACCCTATAGGCGTCTTCCACAAAGGCTGTCTTAGAACAAGTTGTGGTTATTCACTAAACTACAGAGTGTCTAATGTCGATCTGTTTAGCAAGTGTAAGATAGGTGGAATCGAGAGCTTCCTTTTGCAGTTGCAGTTGCGCTGGGTTTGGCTGTGTCGTGAAAATGAGTGACAAAAGAATACCTATAATCGTCGGGTACAGCCAGCTCGATAGTGAGCACAGGAATGTTGGATGACCATGGCTCAGATATAAGGACAAGCTGAAGAGTAACCACTCAGCAGTCAAGATAGCTAACAATACATTTGAGCAAACAAAATGGAGATTGTTGTGTCAAAATGGCATAAGAGACTGTCTCAACCAGCATTAACAAAAGCGGCTGCAAATATACTGTCTGCAGTGACCTGTAATCCTCATATTTGCAACATCAGAGGGCTTCTTTGCAAATCATTGGCGAGACTCAACTGTCACATTCAACATTATGACTGACAAAGAAAGTATAGGTTGTCGGATCCTCATACGTCGAAACCGTCGGAAAAGCCTATCATATATATATATATATA
>NC_068994.1:26074850-26080105 GCF_001194135.2 Octopus bimaculoides
AATACATAAAGAGTTCCAAAAAAAACGGCACTTTTTTCTGATAAAACCAAGAACTTATACCTTGTAGAAAACAGCACATATTTACGACTCCTACACAGCAGCATCATTAACAATTACACCAAAGCTAGGCCACAAATTTGTAACGAAATTAATAAAGAAGCAAGCATTATCGCCGCCAGACTTAAATTAAAGAGCATTTTTTGATTGCCTCTATAACTGACGAGATGCCGGAGCAGTTTTCCGCCCCGACATCCGAAACTCGGAGTCTTATTATGGCAACTGAATGCACCATAGAAACCGGGCCCATGAGCCTGGCTAGGCTTTGAAAGGGCGCATAAATAAAATATATATATATATATATATAGTGGGCTCTCTCTACTCTGTTCATTGGTGTATGTATGCATGTATGCACCTGATTTGTGAAATTATGATGGACCACACCAGCGCCAGACCACCGAACACACACCATCAGCTTCTTTTGATGAATTTTGCTTTTTGGACTGTGTTTTGATGGTTCATCTTTGTCCAACCATTGTGCTGAACGTTTACGGTTGTTATATTGGATCCATTTCTCATCATGTTACTATTCGATTCAAAAATGATTCATTTTTGTGACGAGAAAGTAGCATAATGCAGGCTTCCAAACGTTGCTGTTTCTGATTTTCATTGAGTTCATGTGGAACCCACTTATCCAACTTTTTCACTTTACCGATTTGAACTAAGTGAGTCAATATTTGCTTGCTAACACCAAACAACAATGATAATTTACGGGCACTTTGAGATGGATCTGACTCGACGGTGGCTTTCACTTCGTCATTATCCACCTTTGTTTCTGGTAGACCGCGTTGCTCATTTGCGAGGTCAAAGTTACCAGAACGAAATTTTGCAAACCAATTTGATACTGTCTGCTGTGTAATAACATTAGAATGAAATACTCCATTAAAATTCGGAGCTGTCTGTGATGCTGTATTTCTAAGAAAGAATTCATATTTCAAAACTGTACGATTTTCCTCTAAACAAAACTAGAAAAAATCGATTTATAAATTCTTTATAAAGCGCAAAATGAGTTGGAATAAAGAAATAGATGTGTCAGCTTTCTAACAAAAAATAAAGCTTGTGAAAATATTATAATGGCGCAAAATGAGCAGCTGTCAAAGTTTACTATATTACCTTACTACAAATGTCATACTTGACGACCTAGTATATCGCCTCCATAAACAACCATGGTATAGCTTCATGCTTATAGTATGTTCCTTCTGACTGAAGATTGTATGTTCCTTCTGACTGAAGACACTTCAGTAAAACTCTTTTCATGACAGTTTCGACTTCTACCGTGTGAACGACAATAGGGGCATTTGATTGATTAGCATTACATAGCTTTAGATGCTTATAACTTCTTTATTATTAATTTCCTGAAAAAATTAACATGATTTTCGTCATCAGCATGCAAAACATCTGCATAAAACATTTTAGAACAATCAAGTGGAAATTTTAAATTCTTTAAGTGGCTGGAAGAAATTTAACTATATCGATTTTGCCGCAGTTTCTAAGACAAGCTGTGGCACCATGCACAGGCATCCTCGTTGACTGGAATATAAGTAGTGTGTAGTGTTGTTGTTATTGCTGTTATTGTTTAGTATCAATTCTGCCCTGATAAAGAAAATCTATGACCAAAGATATTCTAACCATTACCATCCCGTAATGTAATTTTTTTATGATCCTCACTAGATTGAACTGTAACACCAATTAGAAGAATACAGATGGGGAACTGATTCCCAGAGTATTTTTTGCCCCAGATCACTCCTTCCTTCCATGCTGAAGCTGACACCCACCTCCGCCAAAAACAACAAACAAAACTTTATTAGTATACACAAGTCTCGGCATCCAAGAAACATGTTGATTAAACAGAAACAGCTTCAGCATCCACTCTAAGTTCAAAAATTGTACTTGGAATGGGATAATGCAAGAACAATCAGTACAGTCGTAAACCTTGAATAACAAATCAATAACAGGTTTCAACAATTTAATTCTGGTCTTTAACATTTACAGAGCTGACTTGTTGAAGTAGAAAACATAGGAGAAAAGATGACAAAATAAACATTCCATTCAAATCCAGATTAATGATAATACAAACATTTGTTGTTGGCACTCCGTCGCTTACGACGTCGAGGGTTCCAGTTGATCCGATCAAGGGAACAGCCTGCTCGTGAAATTAACGTGCAAGTGGCTGAGCACTTCACAGACACGTGTACCCTTAACGTAGTTCTCGGGGATATTCAGTGTGACACAGTGTCACAAGGCTGACCCTTTGAATTACAAACACAACAGAAGCAGAAATAAGAGTGAGAGAAAGTTGTGGTGAAAGAGTACAAAGGGTTCACCACCATCCCCTGCCGGAGCCTCGTGGAGCTTTTAGGTGTTTTCGCTCAATAAACACTCACAACGCCTGGGAATCGAAACTGCGATCCTATGACCGCGAGTCCGCTACCCTAACCACTGGGCCATTGCGCCTCCACAATACAAACATTAAACAAATACCAACAGAATACTTCCGATTTCAGGAAAAAATGGAAGTTGAGCTAACAAAATTTTACATAAGCATTATTCAGAAAAATTGATTATTACATCATCAAGAGAGACAACTGTACCATATAGTTTAAAGATAATAACCATGAGGAAGCTGATACATCGATGGTTTGCTTAGCAACAAATGCATTACAGAACTGTCTTGAAGCAGAGGTAGTCTTCAGCTTAGATACTGATGTCTTCATCATGACAAACACTTCAGATACAATACGACAGGTATCGCATCAGGTGTTTTGGAGACTGTGCCAATTTGGATTGTGCTGGGGTGAGGCAAAGCAATAATGTAACCAGTATTGCACCAACTGAATCAGACAATTTCCTGGAGTAGGCAAAAAAAGACAAATGATTTCAATTGAAACTGAATGAAGAATGCAAAATAACACATAAAATAACAAATGTTCTGGATTTAAGGTGGAATGTTTTGAAAACATCTGGCTGAAGGTAGCAAATTTCCTCCTAAGCAGGATTTTGATGCCTTTATTGGATTTTTTGGCCCAGAAAAAATATTAGACAAGCATACTTAATTCAGTTTCTAGATTGACTAATAGATGAGATAGCATAAAATATGTATTTTACAGTGGTCATTTTGAAAATGCAAGATGCTGATCATACAGATCTCTGTGCAAAAACCACTATTGATTTTCAGATCTTCCATTCTCTGATGATTCCAAAAATGTTTCAGGTTTGATAACCTCCAAAGTTTTTAACTAAAATTTATTAAAGATTGTGAACCTGGCCACAAAATCACATACTTCCATTTTAGAAGGGAGGGACACATTGAACAAAATATGTAACCCTACATATGGACTATGTCTGAATGAAAAATAGAGAAGTGATGGCTTGAACATTGGTTTGATCGTATGGGGTATTGATGTGTGGTAATGATGGTTAAGTGGTGTGAAGATGATGGCGTTAGGTACCAGTGGTTGATGGGAAGAGGAGAATAATCTATATAAGCAACAAGAACGTTAATAACAAAACCAACAAAGTATCAGTGTAAAGACAACAGTAGCAGTAATAACAATAGCAGTAACAATAGTAACACCAATAATGACAGTAACGATAACAGCAGGAGCAGTAAGAACCACTAGGGTGAATGGTGGATATTGGGGAGAGAGAGGGGATAGAGAAGGAAAGAGAGAGAGAGAGAGAGAGAGAGAGAGAGAGTGTGTGTGTGTGTGTGTGTGTGTGTGTGTGTGTGTGTGTGTGTGTGTGTGTGCGTGAAAAAGAGAATGTGTGTGAAAGAGAGAGAGAGAGAGGAAGAGCGGTAAAACAGTAATGTGTGGGTCAATACACAAGCAACGTAGCTACTGAGGAATGCAGATATCAGTGAGATAGCAGGATGGCCATTGTGTCATTTGAATGGTTGGCGGTGGTGAAAAGATTGAATGTACCTCAGTTATCAGTAAAACTTCAGATTTTACAAACTATTAAACACAAAATTCCGACAAGGAAACACATTTATTTCAAGAGAAAAGTTTGAAAGAACAAACGTATTTCGTAGACATGAAAACAAATCTCTAATACCATCATCATCATCGTCATCATCATCGTTTAACTCACCCTTTGGATCTTTCTGATTTGGCGGGCGCCACTTGTTTTCTTAACGAAACACTTTCAAACTTGGTACCCTGGTAGAATGTATCATATAAAACATCTTTTACTCTTAGTGTTATTGAGAAAATTTTATCTTTTTAAAGTTATTTCGTGTTAAAATTGTCGTATTTCGGTAATTTCAACCAATCACTGACGTCTATTGAGGTGAAAACAATTACTGCTGTGAATTGTCAACAAAACGTTGTGCGGTGGAATGGAATCTTTTCCCTTGAATAAAATTAGTGCCGTTGTTTGTCAGCAACAACTATCGGCGGTACAATTATTTATGACATCGTTCGTGCGTTTGTACTGGTTTAAGGTTTTAGGGTTTTAGAGTTACGGTTAGGGTTTTAGAGTTACGGTTAGGGTTAAGGTTATGAGTACTTTTGCCAAATTTGGTGAAAAAGTTTGTGGTGGTGTATTGAAGAGATTTTCACCAAATTTGGCAAAAATACTCATAACCCTAACCCTAACCCTAACTCTGAGATAAGGATAGTGTTAGTTGTCCACGTTTCTACTGCGTCCTTTACACAGATCACAAATTTGTGGCGTGTAAGGTGTACTTAGTTAACTAAGACAGGGACCAGGGTACTGGAAGCTAAACAAGTCTGTTTTGACTTGTAAAGCCTTTGGAGCCCGGGTTAAGAAATTAGTTCAGGGGGCATTATGTGGCGCCATCATCAATAATAGATGGTGGTGTGTCCTCAAACGAGCCATTCGTTCAGAGTCTGTTAGATTTAGTAAACAGCCATGTTTAGAAAAGACTAGAATAGAAGGGAAATTAGTTAAGGAATTAGAAGAGGCCATGGAATCTGGCTCTGCATCTAGAGTGACGGCGGTGAGGGCGGTCTTGTTCCGCCACCTCAAAGCCAAACACAAAGGGTATAGAGCCGGGACTAAGTTACGTGCAGTGGGGAGAAAAGGCATTAACGTTGCCGGATGGGCTCGTCGTGTGCAGAGTCGTAGAGGCAGAGAAGCCTCTATAAAGGCTTTGATCGACGAGCAGGATCGTAAGATTGAAGGAGAAGAGGAGATGCGGAAGGCTTTTCATCAGCGTTTCCCCTGGTTATTCG
>NC_068994.1:26080781-26082382 GCF_001194135.2 Octopus bimaculoides
AGTGGCATTAAATCGACAGTCCAGATAAACTGTTACTTGTCGGTTCCGTTTGAGATCAAACGATCGGTTCGTCAAAGGTGCCCCCTGTCTCCGCCTCTGTATGTGCTGGCTCTTGAGCCTTTACTGCGGAGGCTGGAGAATTTGGGAGGCATCCCTAATAAAATCGGATGTGGTAAGTCTGTTTCTGCATATGCGGATGACGTCACCATCACCGTGTCCAGCTACCTTGTGTAGAGGATGCAATCAAGGGATACGAGGCGGTGGCAGGGGCAAAAGTTAACAAGGACAAGTCCATTGGCTTGCGGCTCGGCACATGGAGCAGCAAGTCGATAACATCCAGTGTTATGGGACACTAGACGGATGGTCCTGTTAAGTTGCTTGGAGTTTGGTTTGGACCGGACTCCCAGGCGGAGAAGAATTGGAGCAAGGTGGAAGACAGGGTGGAGGCTCTAGTCCGGACTTGGTCTGGAGGGTACTGTCCCTGAAAGGAAGGACGGAGGTGGTACAGGTCTTCATTGCATCTGTTATCACCTACCGTCTGACCGATGTCCCTTGTCTCGATTCGTAGCTGAGCAAGTTGGCACGACTCCTCTTCCACTTGTTGTGGAAGGGAGGAAAGCCGCTTGTGAGGCGCTCCGTTTGCTGCCAGGAACAGTTAAAGGGTGGTCAGGGATGCCGTGGCTGATGATGTGCAGATATGCGCTGAGGCTAAAACATCTCTGGCTCTACCTGGATGGTGGCCAGGTGTGGAATTCACTTGTGGAAAAATTCTTTCCACGATCGGCTTCCTTGAAGGAATTTACTCCCGATTTGATTAAAAGATGGAACATAACTGGATGGCAAAAAGAGTGCCGACAGGCACTCGGGCTAATCCACAGGGCGAGCAAAGCCGGCAGCGGGAATACCACCTCGGTATTTTATAAAAGGATAGTAGAGTTTAAGAGCGACGACGCTCTAGGAGAGACTCTGGGGTTCGATGAGAACCAACTAACCAACCTGCTTCATAGAACTTTCAGGTCGGGGTATTTGGATAATTACCAAAGATCCCTGACTTGGCAGTGCTATAGGAATGCATTACCCATTCGAGATAAATTGTCCAGACACGGTATTCCAGTATCACCGACATGCCCAAGGTGTGGGCAGGATGAGGAAACTGCACGCCCTTGAACAGTGTCCGGAGATTTCCGGTTTGATAATTTACGTCGAACACATCTTGTCGCATCTAGGAAGAGTACAGATGTCAGCTGAGTCTGTGATAAAGACTATACCGCCAACCGGACTTTCAAAGGAAGGTGAGGCATGTTTTCTTTGTACAGTCGCCGTTATGAAAGAGTGTACTTGGAGGACCAGAATGAAAAGAGTCGCAACAGGAACCTTTATCTCCGGCCCAGGCTTGCTATATTTCTTCAGATACCATCTGAGGAGCAAGATAAAGTTGGAGAGAAGACATCTGTCGCGAGGCATATTTGGGAAAAGATGGAAGGATGTTTTGAAGAAGTTGGAAGTGACTGTCCCTACTTAATCACATGGCAGAAGGGTGAAGAAGGCGGCGAGCTGGGAGAAACGTTAGCACGCTGGGCGGAATGCTTAGCGGCATTTCG
>NC_068994.1:26082530-26083086 GCF_001194135.2 Octopus bimaculoides
ATATATATATATATATATATATAAGGTTGAAAAGTAACACACGAGTTAATGTGTGAGGAAAATAAGACAAAGTAGAAAATGCTAAAAAAATTTTATCATGAAGAACATTTTAGTACCGGTTTCAATCTTTTCAACTTGCAAGGAAAACAATTAAATTGTGGAAAAATTAAATGAAATCATCATCATCATCATCGTTTAACGTCCGCTTTCTATGTCAGCATGGGTTGGACGATTTGACTGAGGACTGGTGAACTAGATGGCTACACCAGGCTCCAATCTGATTTTGAAGAGTTTCTACAGCTGGATGCCCTTCCTAAAGCCAACTACTCCGAGAGTGTAGTGGGTGCTTTTACGTGCCACCAGCACAAAGGCCAGTCAGGCAGTACTGGCAACGACCACGCTCAAAATAGTGTATTTTACGTGCCACCTGCACAGGAGCCAGTCCAGCAACAATCTCGCTCGAATGTCTTTACACGTGCCACCGGCACAAATGTCAGGAAGGCGTCGCTGGGCACAGGTGCCATCACGATTTCGCTTTCGCTTGCCCCAACAGGTC